>NC_084612.1:72213427-72243427 GCF_033978795.1 Nerophis ophidion
GAGGCTTTGAAGGCAGCATCAGACCCGGCTGTGACGGAGAGGAATAAAACCTGATGCTTGCTTGACTGCCGGGAGACATCCAGTCATCCGTCTGCATCTAGTGGCGCTATCGCTAAAGTAGGAAAAAAAAAAAATAATAATAATAATTTTTCTAGTTTTTAAGGTTCAATGTTGTCAGAAAATAATACAAATAATAAAATAATGAAATGTGGACTGGACTCTCACTATTATGTTAGATCCACTATGGACTGGACTCTCACTATTATGTTAGATCCACTGTGGACTGGACTCTCACTATTATGTTAGATCCACTGTGGACTGGACTCTCACTATTATGTTAGATCCACTATGGACTGGACTCTCACTATTATGTTAGATCCACTATGGACTGGACTCTCACTATTATGTTAGATCCACTATGGACTGGACTCTCACTATTATGTTAGATCTACTATGGACTGGACTCTCACTATAATGTTAGATCCTCTATTCCTGGGTGTTGTTGATAAATGGCTTTCAAGGTGCATAGTAGACTTTTAACTGGCACTTACAGATGTAACAACAAACTATAGTTACTTACAGTGGTTTTCCGAAATGTTCCTGAGCCCAGGTGGTGATATCATTTACACACTTATGTCGCTTTTTGATGCAGTACCGCCTGAGGGGTCGAATGTCCGTGATATCATCGCTTACATGCAGTGATTTCTCCAGATTCTCTGAACCTTTTGAGAATATTACGGACCTTAGATGGTGTAATCCCTAAAATTCCTTGCAATAGCTCTTTGAGGAATGTTGTTCTTAAACTGTTTGACAACTTTCTCACGCATTTGTTGACAAAGTGGTGACCCTCGCCCCGTCCTTGTTTATGAATAACTGAGCATTTCATGGAAGCTGCTTTTATACCCGATCATGAGTTCCCAATCAGCCTGTTCACCTGTGGTATGTTCCAAATAAGTGTTTGATGAGCATTCCTCAACTTTCTCAGTATTTTTTGCCACAATTGCCATTTTTTTTTTAAACATGTTGCAGGCATCAAATTCCAAATGAGTTAATATTTTCAAAAAATAAAATTTTTTTCGAGTTCAACGTTAAATATCTTGTCTTTGCAGTTTATGTAACTAAATATGGTTTGAAAAGGATTTGCAAATCATTGTAATTTTATTTTTATTTTTACTATTTACACAACGTGCCAACTTCACTGGGTTCGGGGTTTGTATGTTTTAATGTTAAATATACCTGTTGTGGTTTAATAGGAACACACCTGCTATTGTGGTACAGACATCATCATATTAGCACATTATACATACAAACCCTGTTTCCATATGAGTTGGGAAATTGTGTTAGATGTAAATACAAACAGAATACAATGATTTGCAAATCCTTCTCAACCCATATTCAGTTGAATATGCTACAAAGACGACATATTTGATGTTCAAACTGATAAACATTTTTTTTTTGCAAATAATCATTAACTTTAGAATTTGATGCCACCAACACGTGACAAAGAAGTTGGGAAAGGTGGCAATAAATACTGATTAAGTTGAGGAATGCTCATCAAACACTTATTTGGAACATCCCACAGGTGTGCAGGCTAATTGGGAACAGGTGGGTGCCATGATTCGAGCTTCCCAAAAAATGCTCAGTCTTTCACAAGAAAGGATGGGGCGAGGTACACCCCTTTGTCCACAACTGCGTGAGCAAATAGTCAAACAGTTTAAGAACAACGTTTCTCAAAGTGCAATTGCAAGAAATTTAGGGATTTCAACATCTACGCTCCATAATATCATCAAAAGGTTCAGAGAATCTGGAGAAATCACTCCACGTAAGCGGCATGGTCGGAAACCAACATTGAATGACCGTGACCTTCGATCCTTTAGACGACTTTATATCAAAAAACAACATCTATCTATCTATCTCTAAAGGATATCACCACATGGGCTCAGGAACACTTCAGAAAACCACTGTCACTAAATACAGTTGGTCGCTACATCTGTAAGTGCAAGTTAAAGCTCTACTATGCAAAGCGAAAGCCATTTATCAACAACATCCAGAAACGCCGCCGGCTTCTCTGGGCCCGAGATCATCTAAGATGGACTGATGCAAAGTGGAAAAGCGTTCTGTGGTCTGACGAGTCCACATTTCAAATTGTTTTTGGAAATATTCGATGTCGTGTCATCCGGACCAAAGGGGAAGAGAACCATCCAGACTGTTATCGACGCAAAGTTCAAAAGCCAGCATCTGTGATGGTATGGGGGTGCATTAGTGCCCAAGGCATGGGTAACTTACACATCTGTGAAGGCACCATTAATGCTGAAAGGTACATACAGGTTTTGGAACAACATATGCGCCGTCTTTTTCATGGACGCCCCTGCTTATTTCAGCAAGACAATGCCAAGCCACTTTCAGCACGTGTTACAACAGCGTGGCTTCGTAAAAAAAAGAGCGCGGGTACTTTCCTGGCCCGCCTGCGGTCCAGACTTGTCTCCCATCGAAAATGTGTGGCGCATTATGAAGCCTAAAATAGGACAGCGGAGACCCCGGACTGTTGAACGACTGAATCTCGACATAAAACAAGAATGGGAAAGAATTCCACTTTCAAAGCTTCAACAATTAGTATCCTCAGTTCCCAAACATTTATTGAGTGTTATTAAAAGAAAAGGTGATGTAACACAGTGGTGAACATGCCCTTTCCCAACTACTTTGGCACGTGTTGCAGCCATGAAATTCAAAGTTAATTATTTGCAAAAAAAGAAAATCAAGTTTATGAGTTTGAACAACAAATATCTTGTCTTTGTCGTGCATTCAACTGAATATGGGTTGAAAATGATTTGCAAATCATTGTATTCTGTTTATATTTACATCTAACACAACTGGAAACAGGGTTTGTATGATGATCAGGACAAATACTTATATTTAACTAAACGACCTCCTGTAAAAACCCATAAATTGATAACGTGAGAGGTCTTCCGTGCGTGTCATAACAGAAACAAATCGAGCTACTGGAGAGTGTTTTGTCTTCTGCATACTATTAAATATTAACGCTAATTAATTACACTTCAGCTGCCCTTCCGTGTGATGCATTCAATGTAATGGGAGGACATAAACAACCTCTGCGTGTTTCCATCCATTCAGTTCAAACAATTCATCACTTAAATTAAAGGCGGCCGCGTGATTTAAAGGGCCGGCCCTTTAACAGTTTCCATTAAAAAAGCTCCCGTGTGTCACCTCTGCTGGATTTACTCGTCAGAACTTTAAGGCATCACAACAAGGGGCTGAGAATCAAATCTACTAAACGCCGATTCATCATCGAAGACTTTTTGTCCACAAAGACAAAAAGAACATAAAAGCATCCTTACAATGGAGTCAGGGTTTCCTGCAGCGTTTTGTTGTTAAGGCGGCCGCCTTAACAACGAAGAGCAACCGCCTAAACCAGACCTGGGCAAATTAAGGCCCGGGGACCACATGCGGCCCGTTAATCTTTTCAATGGTGTTCTGGATGGTGTTCTGCTGACCTCAACTGCGGATGTTGTGGATAGGTGGAAGGAATACTTCGAAGACCTCCTCAATCCCACCAACACGTCTTCCTATGAGGAAGCAGTGCCTGGGGAGTCTTTGGTGGACTCTCCTATTTCTTGGGCTGAGGTCGCTGAGGTAGTTAAAAAGCTGCTCGGTGGCAAGGCCCCAGGGGTGGACGAGATCCGCCCGGAGTTCCTTAAGGCTCTGGATGCTGTGGGGCTGTCTTGGTTGACAAGACTTTGCAATATCGCGTGGACATCGGGGGCGGTACCTCTGGATTGGCAGACCGGGGTGGTGGCTCCTCTCTTTAAGAAGGGGGACCGGAGGGTGTGTTCCAACTATCGTGGGATCACACTCCTCAGCCTTCCCGGTAAGGTTTATTCAGGTGTACTGGAGAGGAGGCTACGCCGGATAGTCGAACCTCGGATTCAGGAGGAACAGTGTGGTTTTCGTCCTGGTCGTGGAACTGTGGACCAGCTCTATACTCTCGGCAGGGTTCTTGAGGGTGCATGGGAGTTTGCCCAACCAGTCTACATGTGCTTTGTGGACTTGGAGAAGGCATTCGACCGTGTCCCTCGGGAAGTCCTGTGGGGAGTGCTCAGAGAGTACGGGGTACCGGACTGTCTTATTGTGGCGGTCCGTTCCCTGTATGATCAGTGCCAGACCTTGGTCCGCATTGCTGGCAGTAAGTCGGACACGTTTCCAGTGAGGGTTGGACTCCGCCAAGGCTGTCCTTTGTCACCGATTCTGTTCATAACTTTTATGGACAGAATTTCTAGGCGCAGTCAAGGCGTTGAGGGGTTCCGGTTTGGTGACCGCAGGATTAGGTCTCTGCTTTTTGCAGATGATGTGGTCCTGATGGCTTCATCTGACCGGGATCTTCAGCTCTCGCTGGATCGGTTCGCAGCCGAGTGTGAAGCGACCGGAATGAGAATCAGCACCTCCAAGTCCGAGTCCATGGTTCTCGCCCGGAAAAGGCTGGAATGCCATCTCCGGGTTGGGGTGGAGACCCTGCCCCAAGTGGAGGAGTTCAAGTACCTAGGAGTCTTGTTCACGAGTGAGGGAAGAGTGGATCGTGAGATCGACAGGCGGATCGGTGCGGCGTCTTCAGTAATGCGGACGTTGTACCGATCCGTTGTGGTGAAGAAGGAGCTGAGCCGGAAGGCAAAGCTCTCAATTTACCGGTCGATCTACGTTCCCATCCTCACCTATGGTCATGAGCTTTGGGTCATGACCGAAAGGATAAGATCACGGGTACAAGCGGCCGAAATGAGTTTGGGTCCCTCCCTTAGAGATAGGTTGAGAAGCTCTGCCATCCGGGAGGAACTCAAAGTAAAGCCGCTGCTCCTCCACATCGAGAGGAGCCAGATGAGGTGGTTCGGGCATCTGGTCAGGATGCCACCCGAACGCCTCCCTAGGGAGGTGTTCAGGGCACGTCCAACCGGTAGGAGGCCACGGGGAAGACCCAGGACACGTTGGGAAGACTATGTCTCCCGGCTGGCCTGGGAACGCCTCGGGATCTCCCGGGAAGAGCTGGACGAAGTGGCTGGGGAGAGGGAAGTCTGGGTTTCCCTGCTTAGGCTGTTGCCCCCGCGACCCGACCTCGGATAAGCGGAAGATGATGGATGGATGGATGGAATCTTTTCAATCTGAACCGCCGGACATTCCCAAATATTTTTTTAGATCTTTAAGATGGAAAGTGAAGCTGCTATTATGATGTGCAGTCATGTTTTCTAATGACCGTAGCTATACTAAGTCTTTCAAAGGTTGGAATATGCGCTTATGGATGATACTGCTGTGGCACATGATATTGTTGTGGCACATGATACTGTTGTGGCACATGATACTGTTGTGGCACATGATACTGTTGTGGCACATGATATTGTTGTGGCACATGATACTGTTGTGGCACATGATACTGTTGTGGCACATGATATTGTTGTGGCACATGATACTGTTGTGCCACATGATACTGTTGTGGCACATGATACTGTTGTGGCACATGATATTGTTGTGGCACATGATACTGTTGTGGCACATGATATTGTTGTGGCACATGATACTGTTGTGGCACATGATATTGTTGTGGCACATGATACTGTTGTGGCACATGATACTGTTGTGGCACATGATATTGTTGTGGCACATGATACTGTTGTGGCACATGATATTGTTGTGGCACATGATACTGTTGTGGCACATGATACTGTTGTGGCACATGATACTGTTGTGGCACATGATATCGTTGTGGCACATGATATTGTTGTGGCACATGATATTGTTGAGGCACATGATACTGTTGTGGCACATGATACTGTTGTGGCACATGATATTGTTGTGGCACATGATATTGTTGTGGCACATGATATTGTTGTGGCACATGATACTGTTGTGGCACATGATATTGTTGTGGCACATGATACTGTTGTGGCACATGATACTGTTGTGGCACATGATACTGTTGTGGCACATAATATTGTTGTGGCACATGATATTGTTGTGGCACATGATACTGTTGTGGCACATGATACTGTTGTGCCACATGATATTGTTGTGGCACATGATACTGTTGTGGCACATGATACTGTTGTGGCACATGATATTGTTGTGGCACATGATATTGTTGTGGCACATGATACTGTTGTGGCACATGATACTGTTGTGGCACATGATACTGTTGTGGCACATGATACTGTTGTGGCACATGATATTGTTGTGGCACATGATATTGTTGTGGCACATGATACTGTTGTGGCACATGATACTGTTGTGGCACATGATATTGTTGTAGCACATGATATTGTTGTGGCACATGATACTGTTGTGGCACATGCGCAGTCTGCGTCTCCCTCCGCTGCGGGACCACCCAGAGGACCCGCTGACAGCGCACCCGGACACGCCCCCGCTCACGCTGATCGCAGCACGCCCACGCAACTTCAAGCATGCAGACCAGGGGTGTCAAACTCAAATACAAAGTGGGCCAAAATTTTAAAATGGAACAAAGCCGCGGGCCAAGGTTGAACAAATTAACCTTTTAATAGGGACCCAAACCAGTTTTGCATTAAATATTGAACAAGCAAGGTTTATATAACTTTAGTGACATCCAAAACCCAGTTTCAAATAATAATAATAAAAAATTTCAATGGCATATCAAATTGAATTTAAATACAAATTGCATGCCTTTTTTTCTATTTGCAATCTTCTGAGGTAAATATAAAAAAAATTCCACAGGCTAATAATACATTTGAAAATAAAATAAACCAAACATTCAAGCCTTGAAGTAGCAAGAGAAAATGCATGAATAAAACATTAATTATTGGTCAGTTTGCAGGAAGTTTCCCGGAAGAGTTAGTGCTGCAAGGGGTTCTGGGTATTTGTTCTGTTGTGTTATGGTGCGGATGTTCACCCGAAATGTGTTTGTCATTCTTGTTTGGTGTGGGTTCACAGTGTGCCGCATATTTTTAACAGTGCTAAAGTTGTTTATACAGGCTAATAATACATTTGAAAATAAAATAATAATGAATAAACCAAACATTCAAGCCTTGAAGTAGCAAGAGAAAATGCATGAATAAAACATTAATTATTGGTCAGTTTGCAGGAAGTTTCCCGGAAGAGTTAGTGCTGCAAGGGGTTCTGGGTATTTGTTCTGTTGTGTTATGGTGCGGATGTTCACCCGAAATGTGTTTGTCATTCTTGTTTGGTGTGGGTTCACAGTGTGCCGCATATTTTTAACAGTGCTAAAGTTGTTTATACAGGCTAATAATACATTTGAAAATAAAATAATAATGAATAAACCAAACATTCAAGCCTTGAAGTAGCAAGAGAAAATGCATGAATAAAACATGAATTATTGGTCAGTTTGCAGGAAGTTTCCCAGAAGAGTTAGTGCTGCAAGGGGTTCTGGGTATTTGCTCTGTTGTGTTATGGTGCGGATGTTCACCCGAAATGTGTTTGTCATTCTTGTTTGGTGTGGGTTCACAGTGTGGCGCATATTTTTAACAGTGCCAAAGTTGTTTATACAGGCTAATAATACATTTGAAAATAAAATAATAATGAATGAACCAAACATTCGAGCCTTGAAGTAGCAAGAGAAAATGCATGAATAAAACATTAATTATTGGTCAGTTTTGCAGGAAGTTTCCCGGAAGAGTTAGTGCTGCAAGGGGTTCTGGGTATTTATTCTGTTGTGTTATGGTGCGGATGTTCACCCGAAATGTGTTTGTCATTCTTGTTTGGCGTGGGTTCACAGTGTGGCGCATATTTTAACAGTGCTAAAGTTGTTTATACGGCCACCTTCAGTGTGACCTGTATGGCTGTTGACCAAGTATGCCTTGCATTCACTTGTGCATGTGTGTGTAAAAGCCACAAATATTATGCGACATGTTGTTAGTATGGAGGAAAAGCGGACGTGACGACAGGTTGTAGAGAACGCTAAAGGCAGTGCCTTAAATGCACGCCCCCAATAGAGTTGTCCAGGTGGAAATCGGTATGAATTCGGGAGAATGGTTGCCCCGGGAGCTTTTCGGGAGGGGCACTGAACTTCGGGAGTCTACCGGGAAAATTAGGAGGGTTGGCAAGTATGAGTATTAGCGGTGAATGCGGCGTTACAGTTGCTGTATAACACCGGCGGGCCAGCTCTAATGCTAAATTGATATTGCCTCAAGGGCCAAATTAAATTACACGGCGGGCCAGAGTTTGACACCCATGCTGCAGACGATCAGTCAACCTGCACACCTGTGACTGATGACGATAAGCTGTATAAAGGGACCAGTGCACCCAAGGATCGGCGCGGGAACTTAGTTCTCAAATGGTGCACCGTAAGCCTGATGTTCGCTGACCGTTGTTGTGTTTCCCTCCGTGTTTCTAACGTCCGTGTTGCTCTCCCGCAGAGTCTTCCCCCTTCGAGGTCGTCTGTTGGTTCCCCCTGCGTTTTTGGACTGCCTTCCTCGATTCCCGACCTTCGCCTGAACACGGATCTTGCCTTCTCTCTCCTGCCCTGAATGATCATCTGACTGCTTCTCGGACTGCCTTGTTCCTTCGCTCTCTACAACACTTGGTAACACACACCTCAGTTAATTTACACACTTAGTCTTACACCATACACTCTTGAGTTTTTGTCACACTTCATTTCCTTTGTTTTAGTCGTTAGTATTGTTTAGTATTCTTATTATATATATATATATATATATTTACCATATATATAATAAATTATTGAACATTACTGCCACCTGGTGTCCGTTTGCCGTCGCCCATCTTGCATACCATAACAGATATACTAGTTACTATGGTCATCTAATGAGTTACTATGTTCATCTAATTAGTTACTATGGTCATCTAATGAGTTACTATGGTCATCTAATGAGTTACTATGGTCATCTAATTAGTTACTATGGTCATCTAATGAGTTACTATGGTCATCTAATTAGTTACTATGGTCATGTAATGAGTTACTATGGTCATCTAATGAGTTACTTTGGTCATCTAATTAGTTACTATGGTCATCTAATGAGTTACTATGGTCATCTAATTAGTTACTATGGTCATCTAATGAGTTACTATGGTCATCTAATGAGTTACTATGGTCAGCTAATGAGTTACTATGGTCATCTAATGAGTTACTATGGTCATCTAATGAGTTACTATGGTCATCTAATTAGTTACTATGGTCATCTAATGAGTAACTGTGGTCATCTAGTGAGTTACTGTGGTCATCTAATGAGTTACAATGTTCATCTAATGAGTTACTATGGTCATCTAATTACTTACTATGGTCATCTAATTAGTTACTATGGTCATCTAATGAGTTACTGTGGTCATCTAATGAGTTACTATGGTCATCTAATTAGTTACTATGTTCATCTAATTAGTTACTATGTTCATCTAATTAGTTACTATGGTCATCTAATGAGTAACTGTGGTCATCTAGTGAGTTACTGTGGTCATCTAATGAGTTACAATGTTCATCTAATGAGTTACTATGGTCATCTAATGAGTTACTGTGGTCATCTAATGAGTTACTATGGTCATTTAATGAGTTACTATGGTCATCTAATGAGTTAATATGGTCATCTAATGAGTTACTATGGTCATCTAATTAGTTACTATGGTCATCTAATGAGTTACTATGGTCATCTAATGAGTTACTATGGTCATCTAATGAGTTACTATGGTCATTCATGTACGTCACAGCAGCTCAGACGAGGCACCAAGTAGTGTGGGCAGGAAGTGTTTCCACAGACACGAAAGGAGATTTTCACAACAAAGTTCTAAAGCAGGAGTCACCAACCTTTTTGAAACCAAGAGCTACTTCTTGGGTACTGATTAATGCGAAGGGCTACCAGTTTGATACACACTTCAAAAAAATGCCAGAAATAGCCAATTTGCTCAATTTACCATTAATAAATAAATATATATATATATATACATAAAAAAATTGGTATTTCTGTCGTACATTTTTTTTCCTTTTACGGAAGGTTTTTTGTAGAGAATAAAGGATGAAAAAAACACTTAATTGAACAGTTTAAAAGAGGAGAAAATAGGGGAAAAAAATTAAGTTAAATTTTAAAACAGTTTATCTTCAATTTCGACTCTTTAAAATTCAAAATTCAACCGAAAAAAAGAAGAGAAAAACTAGCTAGTTCGAATCTTTTAAAAAAAATTAAAACAATAATTTATGCAACATCATTAGTCATTTTAGAATTTTGATGACATGTTTTAAATAGGTTAAAATCCCATCTGCATTTTTTTAGAATATATATCAAATTGGACCAAGCTATATTTCTAACAAAAACAAATCATTATTTCTTCTAGATTTTCCAGAACAAAAATTTTAAAAGAAATTCAAAACACTTTGAAATAAAATTAAATTTGAATCCAAAGATTTTCTAGATTTGCCAAATATTGTTTGGGAATTTTAATCATAATAAGTTTGAAGAAATATTTCACAAATATTCTTCGTCGAAAAAACAGAAGCTAAAATGAAGAATTAAATTAAAATGTAGTTATTATTCTTTACAATAACAAAAATAAATGTACTTGAACATTGATTTAAATTGTCTGGAAAGAAGAGGAAGGAATTTAAAAGGTAAAAATGTATATGTGTTTAAAAATCCTAAAATCATTTTTAAGGTTGTATTTTTTCTCTAAAATTGTCTTTCTGAAAGTTATAAGAAACAAAGTAAAAAAATAAATGAATTTATTTAAACAAGTGAAGACCAAGTCTTTAAAATATTTTCCTGGGTTTTCAAATTCTATTTGAGTTTTGTCTCTCTTAGAATTAAAACTGCCGAGCAAAGCGAGACCAGCTTGCTAGTGAAGTGAAATGAAGTGAATTATATTTATATAGCGCTTTTCTCTAGTGACTCAAAGCGCTTTACATAGTGAAACCCAATAACTAAATTACATTTAAACCAGTAAATAAATAAAATTTTAAAAATAGAGGCAGCTCACTGGTAAGTGCTGATATTTGAGCTATTTTTAGAACAGACCAGCGGGCGACTCATCAGGTCCTTACGGGCGACCTGGTGCCCGCGGGCACCGCGTTGGTGACACCTGCAATAAGTGTTCTCGTTTTTGTCGTCTATAGTTTTGCCTTAGTGCAAGTTTTAGTTTTCATAGCCAAGTTGTTGTACCTCCTCTGAGAGCGCCTTTTGTTTACACCCGTTGTTTTGTTTGTACTTTTCGAGTTAATATCAAAATATGTCAGTACCTTCACGCCATGTCCGGTCCAGTCGTTTTGCACCACGGCAAAACAAACCACACAAGAAACATATTTTCAATGTACCCTAAGACATATTTTTGTTGTTGAAGTAAAGTCTATAATGCCATTTTTTTGTGGTCCCCTTAATTTAAAAAAGTACAGGTACCAAAATAGGCACCAAAATAAGCACTAAGCATTGCAGTTCCACTGATCGACTAAGTACTAACTTTGCTGACATGGTATTTTAATGAGTAAACGCGTTAATTAACATCTGCGAGTGCGGAGACAAGCGTAAAGGTTTATTGTTGTGATCATTTCATCACGAAGCACATTATGCTTGACTGTCACGCGCCATCTTGAATGTCAACAACTTGTCCGTGCAGCCCGGGCTGTAATCTTTAATGACGATCAATGAAAGTCATTCCGCGGCGGCCGTTATTAGTGCAATCATTATTCCAGTCCAGGCCCATAACGGATCGTTATCTAAACCTGGAAAAGGTTATGCGGTGCCGTGCGGCCATTTTTTTTTTTTTTTTTTTTTACCAGGTGAAAAGTCGTGGGATTAAATTAGGCCGGGACAAAACTGCATTGGCAGAACGCCCAGCTACTGTATTTTATGTGTCATGATCCGCTACTTGGATCATGTCATGTTCTGGTTCGGTTCTGTTTCTGTATCGTATCTTGTTAGTAATTTGCCTTCCTTAGCTCCTGGTGGCACTTCCTGTTTTCTTTCCGTTGCCATAGTCAATCAATCAATCAATGTTTACTTATATAGCCCTAAATCACTAGTGTCTCAAAGGGCTGCACAAACCAATACGACATCCTCGGTAGGCCCACATAAGGGCAAGGAAAACTCACACCCAGTGGGACATCGGTGACAATAATGACCCAGTGGGACGTCGGTGACAATGATGACTATGAGAACCTTGGAGAGGAGGAAAGCAATGGATGTCGAGCGGGTCTAACATGATACTGTGAAAGTTCAATCCATAATGGATCCAACACAGTCGCGAGAATCCAGTCCAAAGCGGATCCAACACAGCAGCGAGAGTCCCGTTCACAGCGGAGCCAGCAGGAAACCATCCCAAGCGGAGGCGGATCAGCAGCGCAGAGATGTCCCCAGCCGATACACAGGCGAGCAGTACATGGCCACCGGATCGGACCGGACTCCCTCCACAAAGGAGAGTGGGACATAGAAGAAAAAGAAAAGAAACGGCAGATCAACTGGTCTAAAAAGGGAGTCTATTTAAAGGCTAGAGTATACAAATGAGTTTAAGGTGAGACTTAAATAGTCATGTATTACTGTCACCTGCCTTGTGTTTTTGACGCATACCTGCCTCCTAATTTCTGTCCTTATATAAGCCTGCCTTTTCCATTACTCATCCTCGCAGTCTACTGTGACGTTTTCCTGGCATCGTGGTGATGCGGGTGCGTTCTCGGAATTGTGCAGGCGGACTGGGTACAGCGTGAAGGTAAGAATTGAAGATTTATTTCTACTATAAAACAGACTAAGAACAAAAACAATTGCACAAGGCACTAAAGACAAAACCAACAGAACTAGCATGGGAGCTAGAAAGAACAAAAGGCGCTAGCATGTGAGTTAGGGAAACAAACTGAGGAATAACGTGGAAGCTAACGGATATAAAAATACTTTTACCACAATCGGGGATAGCGACGTCACTTTTTGCATCGATCAGCAAACTAGACTGCGAGGATGAGTAACGGAAAAGGCAGGCTTATACACAGTGGGGCAAAAAAAGTATTTAGTCAGCCACCGATTGTGCAAGTTCTCCCACTTAAAATGATGACAGAGGTCTGTAATTTTCATCGTAGGTACACTTCAACTGTGAGAGACAGAATGTGAAAAAAAAATTAAGGACTTCTCATTGTAGGAATTTTAAAGAATTTATTTGTAAATTATGGTGGAAAATAAGTATTTGGTCAACCATTCAAAGCTCTCACTGGAGGTTTTGACTCAAAATCTCACGATACATGGCCCCATTCATTCTTTCCTTAACACGGATCAATCGTCCTGTCCCCTTAGCAGAAAAACAGCCCCAAAGCATGATGTTTTTCACCCCCATGCTTCACAGTAGGTGTGGTGTTCTTGGGATGCAACTCAGTATTCTTCTTCCTCCAAACACGACGAGTTGAGTTTATACCAAAATGGATACATGGATGATACAGCAGAGGATTGGGAGAATGTCATGTGGTCAGATGAAACCAAAATAGAACTTTTTGGTATAAACTCAACTCGTCGTGTTTTGAGTAAGAAGAATACTGAGTTGCATCCCAAGAACACCATAACTACTGTGAAGCATGGGGGTGGACACATCATGCTTTGGGGCTGTTTTTCTGCTAAGGGGACAGGACGATTGATCCGTGTTAAGGAAAGGATGAATGGGGCCATGTATCGTGAGATTTTGAGCCAAAACCTCCTTCCATCACTGAGAGCTTTGAATGGTTGACCAAATACTTATTTTCCACCATAATTTACAAATAAATTCTTTAAAATTCCTGGATTTTTTTTCACATTCTGTCTCTCACAGTTGAAGTGTACCTACGATAAAACTTACAGACCTCTGTCATCATTTGAAGAGGGAGAACTTGCACAATCGGTGGCTGACTAAATACTTATTGCCCCACTGGAAGTGCCACCAGGAACTAAGGAAGACAAAATACTAACGAGATACAATAGAATAGAAAGTACTTTATTGATCCCTTGAGGAAATTCAGCACCACAGTTCGCTCACAATAGACAATAATACTAATAAATAATATATAACATATATATATAAGATACGATACAGAAACAGAACCAAACCAAGTAGCGGATCACGACATTATGAGACTTTTTGATCATCCTTATGGCTCCCGACCAGCGCTCCGGGTTGGGAGAGAGCACTGCGATGGGTCGTAAAAAATTGTGATAAAAGGAAATGTAGAGGAGGATATTAAAAAGGACTGCAGAATAACAAACGTGCAGACGGGACGTTGACGGCATGCAAAGTGCACACGCCCCAGCCTCCGAGTGCGGACGGGAGGATTTTTCACCCAAATCTGCCCGTGTGGAGTTCATCTATTTATTATGCATGCAGCTGTGAAATATGCGGGCCAGTGTAGCTTTTGTCTGGCAGGAATTATTATCAGAAAACACCAACCTGCACCAGCTGGTGTAATGTTAACACCCCCGGAGTGTGGAACTGGCTGAAGAGCCAGGGGGGCCTTTTGAGAAGCTTAATGTGCGCTTTCCATTATTTTCCGTGAAACAGTGGAATCTCAACGCCCTCCCCAAAGTTGTTAAGTCGCAGTTAAGCCATGAATTTTTGGAAGAATTTGCCCAAAAATACAAACCTCGTTTCCATATGAGTTGGGAAATTGTGTTGGATGTAAATATAAACGGAATACAATGATTTGCAAATAATTTTCAACCCATATTCAGTTGAATATGCTACAAAGACAACATATTTGATGTTCAAACTGATAAAAAAAAAATTTTTTGTGCAAACAATCATTAACTTTAGAATTTGATGCCAGCAACACGTGACAAAGAAGTAGTGAAAGGCGGCAATAAATACTGATAAGGTTGAGGAATGCTCATCAAACACTTATTTGGAACATCCCACAGGTGTGCAGGCTAATTGGGAACAGGTGGGTGCCATGATTGGGTATAAAAACAGCTTCCCAAAAAATGCCCAATCTTTCACAAGAAAGGATGGGGCGAGGTACACCCCTTTGTCCACAACTGCGTGAGCAAATAGTCAAACAGGTCAAGAATAACGTTTTTCAAAGTGCAATTGCAAGAAATTTAAGGATTTTATCATCTACGGTCCATAATATCATCAAAAGGTTCAGAGAATCTGGAGAAATCACTCCACGTAAGCGGCATGGCCGGAAACCAACATTGAATGACCGTGACCTTCGATCTCTCATATGGCACTGTATCAAAAACCGACATCAATCTCTAAAGGATATCACCACATGGGCTCAGGAACACTTCAGTAAACCACTGTAACTAAATACAGTTGTTCGCTACATCTTTAAGTGCAAGTTAAAGCTCTGCTATGCGAAAGCCAAAGTCATTTATCAACAACATCCAGAAATGCCGCTGGCTTCTCTGGGCCCGATATCATCTAAGATGGACTGATGCAACGTGGAAAAGTGTTTTGTTGTCTGACGAGTCCACATTTCAAATTTTTTTGGGAAATATTCGACATCGTGTCATCCGGACCAAAGGGGAAGCGAACCATCCAGACTGTCATCGACGCAAAGTTCAAAAGCCAGCATCTGTGATGGTATGGGGGTGCATTAGTGCCCAAGGCATGGGTAACTTACACATCTGTGAAGGCACCATTAATGCTGAAAGGTACATGCAGGTTTTGGAACAACAAGCGCTGTCTTTTTCATGGACGCCCCTGCTTATTTCAGCAAAACAATGCCAAGCCACATTCAGCACGTGTTTCAACAGCGTGGCTTCTTAAAAAAAGAGTGCGGGTACTTTCCTGGCTCGCCTGCAGTCCAGACCTGTCTCCCATCGAAAATGTGTGGCGCGTTATGAAGCGTAAAATACGACAGCGGAGACCCCGGACTGTTGAACGACTGAAGCTCTACATAAAACAAGAATGGGAAAAAATTTAACTTTCGAAGCTTCAACAATTACTTTCCTCAGTTCCCAAACGTTTATTGAGTGTTGTAAAAAGAAAAGGTGATGTAACACAGTGGTGAACATGCCCTTTCCCAACTACTTTGGCACGTGTTGCAGCCATAAAATTCTAAGTTAATTAAGTTTATGAGTTTGAACATCAAATATGTTGTCTTTGTAGCATATTCAACTAAATATGGGTTGAAAAGGATTTGCGAATCATTGTATTCTGTTTATATTTACATCTAACACAATTTCCCAACTCATATGGAAACAGGGTTTGTAGATAACGTGTTTATCTATACTTACAATGGAGTCAGCGCATTGTTGTTAAGGCGGCCGCCTTAACGACAAAGAGAAACCCTATGTGTGTCAAACTCTGGCCCGCCGTGTAATTTCATTCGGCCCATGAGACAATATCAAATTAACATTAGAGCTGGCCTGTCGGTAACACTGCATTCACCACTAATACTCATACTTGCCAACCCTCCCGATTTTCAGTGCCCCTCTCGAAAGTCTCCCTGAACAACCATTCACCCGAATTTCTCCCGATTTCCGCCTAGACAACAACATTGGGGGCGTGCCTTAAAGGCACTGCCTTTAGCGTCCTCTACAACCAGTCGTCACGTCTGCTTTTCCTCCAAACAAACAGCGTGCTATATATATATATATATATATATATATATATATATATATATGATATATGCGGCTTCTACACACACACATAAGTGAATGCAAGGCATACTTGATCAACAGCCATACAGTCAATTTTGTTGTTCTTTGAACCTGTTCACTGCAATAATGACAATAAAACTCTATTCCATACAGGTCACACTGAGGGTGGCTGTATAAACAGCAACTTTGGCCTCTCTCCCAAAGTCTTAACTTAAACGTGTGGACAATGCTGAAGAAACAAGTCCATGTCAGAAAACCGACACATTTAGCTGAACTGCACCAATTTTGTCAAGAGGAGTGGTCATAAATTCAACCAGAAGTTTGTGGATGGCTACCAAAAGCGCCTTATTGCAGTGAAACATGTCAAGGGACATGTAACCAAATAATAACATTGCTGTATGTCAGGCCCGGGCAATTATTTTGACTCGGGGGCCACATTTAGAGAAAAAAAATGTGTCTGGCGGCCGGTACATCTATTTTTAAGAACCTTTATACAAAACCTCACAATAATGTCTGATTGAATGCTAAAAACGTAATGACAGAACGCCTTAAAAACATAATTTTAAATTTTTCTATGAAGGATAAAACACTGAATATTGACAAAAAATGAATGCCACGCCCCCTTTCGATCGTCACTTTTTACAATCAAGTGAAACGCAACAAAAAATGCAACAAACAGTGAAATATGAACACAAAGGGTACAAAATAAACCCACCTACAATCTGACATATCTAACATATAACTAAGCTTTAGAACTTTGTTGTGAAAAGCTCCTTCCGCATCTGCAGAAACGCTTCCCGCCCACACTGATTGGTGCCTCATCTGAGCTGCTGTTACTTACATTACCATGGTAACGGGTTAGATGACCACAGTAACTAATTAGATGACCATAGTAACTAATTAGACGACTATAGTAACTAATTAGATGACCATAGTAAGTAATTAGATGACCATAGTAACTAATTAGATGACCATAGTAACTAATTAGATGGCTATAGTAACTAATTAGATGACCATAGTAACTAATTAGATGACCACAGTAACTAATTAGATGACCATAGTAACTAATTATAGGACCATAGTAACTTATTAGATGACCACAGTAACTAATTAGATGACCATAGTAACTAATTAGATGACCACAGTAAGTAATTAGATGACCATACTAACTAATTAGATGACCACAGTAAGTAATTAGATGACCATAGTAACTAATTAGATGACTATAGTAACTAATTAGATGACCATAGTAACTAATTAGATGACCATAGAAACTAATTAGATGACCATAGTAACTAATTAGATGACCATACTAACTAATTAGATGACCATAGTAACTAAGTAGATGACCATAGTAACTAATTAGATGACCATAGTAACTAATTAGATGACTATACTAACTAATTAGATGACCATAGTAACTAATTAGATGACTATACTAATTAGATGACCATAGTAACTAATTAGATGACCATAGTAACTAATTAGATGACCATAATAACTAATTAGATGACCATGGTAACTAATTAGATGACCATAGTAACTAATTAGATGACCATAATAACTAATTAGATGACCATAGTAACTAATTAGATGACCATAATAACTAATTAGATGACCATGGTAACTAATTAGATGACCATAGTAACTAATTAGATGACCATAATAACTAATTAGATGACCATAATAACTAATTAGATGACCATAGTAACTCATTAGATGACCATAGTAACTCATTAGATGACCATAGTAACTAATTAGATGACCATAGTAACTAATTAGATGACCATAGTAACTAATTAGATGACCATAGTAACTAATTAGATGACCATAGTAACTAATTAGATGACCATAATAACTAATTAGATGACCATGGTAACTAGTATATCATCCATAAGCGCAGATTCCAACCATTGAAATACTTTGTACAGTTGAAGACTTCGAAAACATGACTTCACATCATAATGACAGCTACACTTTCCATCTTAAAGATCTAAAAAAATATATTTGGGAATGTCTGGCAGGCCAGATTGAAAAGCTTAAAGGGGAACATTATCACAATTTCAAAAGGGTTAAAAACAATACAAATCAGTTCCCAGTGGCTTGTTGTATTTTTTGATTTTTTTTTCTAAATTTTACCGGTCCCGGAATTTCCCTAAAAAAAGCTTTGAAGTGCTTGATTTTCGCTATTTGCGATGCCACTATCCATTTCCCTGTGACGTCATACAGTGCTGCCAATGTAAACAAACAATGGCAGATATAGCGACATTAGCTCGGCTTCAGACTCGGATTTCAGCGGTTTAAGCGATTCAACAGATTACGCATGTATTGAAACGGATGGTTGGAGTATGAAAGTATTGAAGAAGAAACTGAAGCTATTGAGTGAATAGCTATTGACGCTATTCATAGCCATAGCATGGCCGAATAGCTGCGTTAGCATCGCCGGTAAAATGTGCGGACCAAACGATCAGGACTTTCGCATCTTGTGACACTGGAGCAATTTAAATCCGTCGATTGGTAAGTGTTTGTTTCGCATTAAATGTGGGTGGAAGGAAATGTAATATAGTTGCAAATGCATCTGCAGGTTATCCATACTTCTCTGTGCCATGTCTGCTTTAGCACCGCCGGTAAATAGCATGTTAGCGTCGATTAGCATAGCATGTTAGCATTGATTAACTGGCAGTCAACATCAACAAAACTCACCTTTGTGATTTCGTTGACTTTATCGTTGCAAATGCATCTGCAGGTTATCCATACATCTCTGTGCCATGTCCGCCTTAGCACCGCCGGTATATAGCATGTTTGCATCTATTAACGTAGCATGCTAGCATCGAATAGCTTACAGTCACGCCGCAACCAAATATGTCTGATTAGCACATAAGTCAACATCAACAAAACTCACCTTTGTGATTTAGTTGACTTTATCGTTGCAAATACATCTGCAGGTTATCCATACATCTCTGTGCCATGTCTGCCTTAGCATCGCCGGTATATAAAATGTTAGCATCTATTAACGTAGCATGTTAGCATCGAACAGCTTACAGTCACGCCGCAACCAAATATGTCTGATTAGCACAAAAGTCAACATCAACAAAACTCACCTTTGTGATTTCGTTGACTTTATCGTTGCAAATGCATCTGCAGGTTATCCATACATCTCTGTACCATGCCTGCCTTAGCACCGCCGGTAAATAGCATGTTAGCATCGATTAGCGTAGCATGTTAGCATCGATTAGCTGGCAGTCAACATCAACAAAACTCACCTTTGTGATTTCGTTGACTTTATCGTTGCAAATGCATCTGCAGGTTATCCATACATCTCTGTGCCATGTCCGCCTTAGCACCGCCGGTATATAGCATGTTTGCATCTATTAACGTAGCATGCTAGCATCGAATAGCTTACAGTCACGCCGCAACCAAATATGTCTGATTAGCACATAAGTCAACATCAACAAAACTCACCTTTGTGATTTAGTTGACTTTATCGTTGCAAATACATCTGCAGGTTATCCATACATCTCTGTGCCATGTCTGCCTTAGCATCGCCGGTATATAAAATGTTAGCATCTATTAACGTAGCATGTTAGCATCGAACAGCTTACAGTCACGCCGCAACCAAATATGTCTGATTAGCACAAAAGTCAACATCAACAAAACTCACCTTTGTGATTTCGTTGACTTTATCGTTGCAAATGCATCTGCAGGTTATCCATACATCTCTGTGCCATGCCTGCCTTAGCACCGCCGGTAAATAGCATGTTAGCATCGATTAGCGTAGCATGTTAGCATCGATTAGCTGGCAGTCAACATCAACAAAACTCACCTTTGTGATTTCGTTGACTTTATCGTTGCAAATGCATCTGCAGGTTATCCATACATCTCTGTGCCATGTCTGCCTTAGTATATAGCATGTTAGCATCTATTAATGTAGCATGTTAGCATCGAATAGCTTACAGTCACGCCGCAACCAAATTTGTCTGATTAGCACATAAGTCAACATCAACACAACTCAAATTGGTGATTTCGTTGACTTTATCGTTGCAAATGCATCTGCAGGTTATCCATACATCTCTGTGCCATGCCTGCCTTAGCACCGCCGGTAAATAGCATGTTAGCATCGATTAGCGTATCATGTTAGCATCGATTAGCTGGCAGTCAACATCAACAAAACTCACCTTTGTGATTTCGTTGACTTTATCGTTGCAAATGCATCTGCAGGTTATCCATACATCTCTGTGCCATGTCCGCCTTAGCACCGCCGGTATATAGCATGTTTGCATCTATTAACGTAGCATGCTAGCATCGAATAGCTTACAGTCACGCCGCAACCAAATATGTCTGATTAGCACATAAGTCAACATCAACAAAACTCACCTTTGTGATTTAGTTGACTTTATCGTTGCAAATACATCTGCAGGTTATCCATACATCTCTGTGCCATGTCTGCCTTAGCATCGCCGGTATATAAAATGTTAGCATCTATTAACGTAGCATGTTAGCATCGAACAGCTTACAGTCACGCCGCAACCAAATATGTCTGATTAGCACAAAAGTCAACATCAACAAAACTCACCTTTGTGATTTCGTTGACTTTATCGTTGCAAATGCATCTGCAGGTTATCCATACATCTCTGTACCATGCCTGCCTTAGCACCGCCGGTAAATAGCATGTTAGCATCGATTAGCGTAGCATGTTAGCATCGATTAGCTGGCAGTCAACATCAACAAAACTCACCTTTGTGATTTCGTTGACTTTATCGTTGCAAATGCATCTGCAGGTTATCCATACATCTCTGTGCCATGTCCGCCTTAGCACCGCCGGTATATAGCATGTTTGCATCTATTAACGTAGCATGCTAGCATCGAATAGCTTACAGTCACGCCGCAACCAAATATGTCTGATTAGCACATAAGTCAACATCAACAAAACTCACCTTTATGATTTAGTTGACTTTATCGTTGCAAATACATCTGCAGGTTATCCATACATCTCTGTGCCATGTCTGCCTTAGCATCGCCGGTATATAAAATGTTAGCATCTATTAACGTAGCATGTTAGCATCGAACAGCTTACAGTCACGCCGCAACCAAATATGTCTGATTAGCACAAAAGTCAACATCAACAAAACTCACCTTTGTGATTTCGTTGACTTTATCGTTGCAAATGCATCTGCAGGTTATCCATACATCTCTGTGCCATGCCTGCCTTAGCACCGCCGGTAAATAGCATGTTAGCATCGATTAGCGTAGCATGTTAGCATCGATTAGCTGGCAGTCAACATCAACAAAACTCACCTTTGTGATTTCGTTGACTTTATCGTTGCAAATGCATCTGCAGGTTATCCATACATCTCTGTGCCATGTCTGCCTTAGTATATAGCATGTTAGCATCTATTAATGTAGCATGTTAGCATCGAATAGCTTACAGTCACGCCGCAACCAAATTTGTCTGATTAGCACATAAGTCAACATCAACACAACTCAAATTGGTGATTTCGTTGACTTTATCGTTGCAAATGCATCTGCAGGTTATCCATACATCTCTGTGCCATGCCTGCCTTAGCACCGCCGGTAAATAGCATGTTAGCATCGATTAGCGTATCATGTTAGCATCGATTAGCTGGCAGTCAACATCAACAAAACTCACCTTTGTGATTTCGTTGACTTTATCGTTGCAAATGCATCTGCAGGTTATCCATACATCTCTGTGCCATGTCTGCCTTAGTATATAGCATGTTAGCATCTATTAACGTAGCATGTTAGCATCGAATAGCTTACAGTCACGCCGCAACCAAATATGTCTGATTAGCACATCTCTGTGCCATGTCTGTCATCGCCGGTAAAATGTGGAGACACTCTGGCACATTCAATGGGGGTCTGGGGGCAGATTTCTTGCCACTTTCGCATCTTCGAGCCAGTGGTGCAACTTGACTCCCTCCCTGTTAGTGTTGTTACTCCCTCCGACAACACACCGTCGAGGCATGATGTTTCCATGGTTCCAAAAAATAGTCGAAAAAACGGAATATAACAGAGCTGAGACCCATTTTTGTAATGTGTTGACGTTCTGATGTCATCGCTTCCAGCGCGATAAACAGAAAGGCGTTTAATTCAACAAAATTCACCCATTTAGAGTTCGGAAATCGGTTAAAAAAATAAATGGTCTTTTTTCTGCACCATCAAGGTATATATTGACGCTTACATAGGTCTGGTGATAATGTTCCCCTTTAACGGGCCCCATGTGGCCCCCAGGGCCTTAATTTTCCCAGGTCTGCTGTATTTATACTTTCAACCCAGCAGATTTGCTCCGATTTTCAGTAAAGCCATAATCAAATCATAAAAGAACCAAACTTCATGAACGTTTGTGACCAGACTTCTACTGGTCTTCACATTCAGCAGAGACTTACTTACCCGTTGTTCTTGACAGGAGACAAAAGTCTGGAATCCTGGCGCCACTCCGAAGCCCAACTGATCAATGAAGGGAGGCTCGTCCTGCGTGTGGATCTGAACTTTGATGCCGGCTTCGAAGGACGTCTCATCTGGTGACAAGACGGGCAGCACTGAGACTGAGAGTAAAACAATCCCAAACTCCGCTGGCTGAAGTTATTAAGTCTCTCTCATTAATAATTCAAACAAGTTCAATGTGCGGCTCATTTAAATGCAGCTGCTGATTTAAACACTGTGGACGTTATGTTACTTTATATTACGTTACACACTGAAGTGAATTATATTTATAGAGCGCTTTTCTCTACTGACTCAAAGCGCTTTACATAGTGACCACAATATCTAAACCAGTGTGGGTGGCACTGGGAGCAGGTGGGTAAAGTGTCTTGCTTAAGGACACAATGGCAGTGACCAGGATGGCACAAGCGGGAATTGAACCCGCAACCCTCAAGTTGCTGGCCCGGCCACTCTACCGACCGAGCTATGCCGCCAGACAGTCAGTCTTCACAATTGTACTAAATTGTTTGGTTAGATTTACTTAGCAGTGCGATGCGTTCACAGACACTCTGGAAACACGCACTCTTGATGACTTTACAACCTGATACAACTTTGATTGTCCATGTTGGAGTATTTTACGAGGAAAGATGCAAATGTGTGCAAAGTGCATGCTGGGAAAGACGCGTCAGTAATGAAGAGTCAACAAATACAAACTGGGAGAATAACGTGACTACTGGGTGGTGAGTTTTTCCTTGCCATGATGTGGGATCTGAACCGAGGACGTCGTTGTGGCTTGTGCAGCCCTTTGAGACACTTGTGATTTAGGGATATATACATAAACAAATCACACATAATGTCCACTAGAGCAGGGGTCACCAACCTTTTTGAAAGCAAGAGCTACTTCTTGGGTACTGATTAACGCGAAGGGCTACCAGTTTGATACACACTTAAATAAAATGCCAGAAATAGCCAATTTGCTCAATTTACCTTAAACCAGGGGTGTCAAACTCTGGCCCGCGGGCCGAATTTGAACATCGACGATAAAGTTTGCAACTTTTGGTCGCTAACAAAAAAAGCCTGGCCTGTACCGGAAGTAGCGGACGATGTGTGCGTGACGTCACGGGTTGTGGAGCTCATCACATCTGAACATTATTTACAATCATGGCCACCAGCAGAGAGAGGGATTCGGACCGAGAAAGCGACGATTTCCCCTTTAATTTGAGCGAGTATGAAAGATTTGTGGATGAGGAAAGTGAGAGTGAAGGACTAGAACATGGGTGTCAAACTCTGGCCTGCAGTGTATTTTCATTTGGCCCTTGAGGCAATATCAAATTAACATTAGAGCTGGCCCGCCGGTGTTATACAGCGGCGGTGTCGCTGTAACACCACATTCACCGCTAATACTCATACCGACTCCCAAATTTCAGTGGTCCTCACGAAAATCACAGGGGGCAACCATTCTCCAAAATTTCTCCCGATTCCCACCCGGACAACAATATTGGGGGCGTGCCTTAAAGGCACTGGTCCTCAAAAAACCTTTCGTCACGTCCGCTTTTCCTACGTAGAAACGGCGTGCCGGCCTAGTCACATGATATATGTGGCTTTTACACACACACACACACGCTAATGCAATGCAAGCTTGGTCCACGAACATACAGGTCACACTGAGGGTGGCCGTATAAATAACTTTAAGACTGTTACAAATATGCGCCACACTGTGAACCAACACTAAACGAGAATGATAAGCAAATTTTGGGAGAACATCCGCACTGTAACACAACAGAACAAATACACAGAACCCCTTGCAGCACTACCTCTTCCTGGACGCTACAATATAAAAATTTATTATTAGCCTGTGGGAAAAGTTTATTTTGATATTTACCTGAGACGGCTGCTAATAGAAAAGAGGCATTCAATTTCTATTTAAATTGGATTTGATATGCCATTGCTATTTTGAAATTATTAGTATTATTTGAAACTCGATTTTGCACGTCACTAAAGTTATGTAAGTCTGGCTTGTTCAATATTCAATGCAAAACTTGTTTGGGTCCCGATTAAAAGGTTAATTTGTTCAACCAGTTGAACATTTTGGCCCATTCTGTATTTGAGTTTGAGACCCCTGCCTTAAACTCTATGTTATTATTAATAATTAATGATATTTATCTTTGTGGAAACACTGATCCTCTTAATGATTTCTTACAATAAATATATATTTTTAATGACATGTTTTAAATAGGTTAAAATCCAATCTGCACTTTGTTAGAATATATAACAAATTGGACCAAGCTATATTTCTAACAAAGACAAATCATTATTTTTTTCTAGATTTCCCAGAACAAAATTTTTAAAAGAAATTCAAAAGACTTTGAAATAAGATTTAAATTGGATCCTACAGATTTTCTAGATTTGAAGACATATTTCACAAATATTCTTCGTAGAAAAAACAGAAGCTAAAATGAAGAATTAAACTAAAATGGATTTATTATTCTTTACTATAAAAAAATAAATAATTTTACTTGAACATTGATTTAAATTGTCAGGAAAGAAGAGGAAGGAATTTAAAAGGTAAAAAGGTATTTGTGTTTAAAAATCCAAAATTCATTTTTGAGGTTGTATTTTTTTCTCTAAAATTGTCTTTCTGAAATTTATAAGAAGCAAAGTAAAAAAAAAATGAATTTATTTAAACAAGACCAAGTCTTTAAAATATTTTCTTGGATTTTCAAATTCTATTTGAGTTTTGTCTCTCTTAGAATTAAAAATGTCGAGCAAAGTGAGACCAGCTTGCTAGTAAATAAATACAATTTAAAAAATAGAGGCAGCTCACTGGTAAGTGCTGCTATTTGAGCTATTTTTAGAACAGGCCAGCGGGCGACTCATCTGGTCCTTACGGGCGACCTGGTGCCCGCGGGCATCACGTTGGTGACCCCTGCACTAGAGAGGGGAGTTCATGCGGAAATTGTTTGGGAATGCTGGAGAGGGAAATTTAAATAAAGTGTGGAAAATGTGGGATGACAGAAAGGGTTTTTGGAATGAAGAAAATTGACGACGTTGATGTTTTTAATGCCGGAATGTTTCGAATCGTTTGAGAAAAAGGTAGAAAAATCATTTTATTAATGCTGAGTTTTTGGCACGGAAAATGTGACATTCTAGGAAAAAACACGGGTTTTTTTTGGAATCAATCAGTCAATCGATCAATGTTTACTTATATAGCCCTAAATCACTAGTGACTCAAAGGGCTGCACAAGCCACAACGACAATCATATATATATGTGTGTATGTATATATGTATGTATGTGTATCTATGTATGTATATATGTATATATGTAAGTATGTATGTATATATATATATATATATATATGTATGTGTATGTATCTATGTATATATGTATACATATGTGTATGTATCTATGTATATATATATGTATGTATGTGTATATGTAAATATGTATATATATGTATATGTATAGATGTGTATACATGTATATATGTGTATGTATGTATATATATATGTATGTTGATATATATATATATATATATATATATATATGTATGTATGTGTATCTATGTATGTATATATATATATATATGTATGTGTATATATGTATGTGTATATGTAAATATGTATATATATGTATATGTATATATGTGTATATATGTATATATGTGTATGTATGTATATATATATATATGTATGTTGTATATATATATATATATATATATATATATATGTATGTATGTGTATCTATATATGTATGTATGTGTATATGTAAATATGTATATATATGTATATGTATATATGTGTATACATGTATACATGTATATATGTGTATGTATATATATATGTATGTTGATATATATATATATATGTATGTGTATCTATGTATGTATATTTATATATGTATGTTGATATATATATATATATATATATATGTATGTGTATCTATGTATGTATATATATATGTATGTATGTGTATATGTAAATATGTATATATATGTATATGTATATATGTGTATACATGTATATATGTGTATGTATGTATGTATATATATATATATGTATGTTGATTATATATATATATATATATATATGTATGTATGTATATATATGTATGTATGTATATACGTATGTATGTATGTATATATGTATACATATGTGTATGTATCTATGTATACATATGTATATATATGTATGTATATATATATGTATATGTAAATATGTATATATATGTATATGTATGTATATATGTGTATATATGTATATATGTGTATGTATGTATATGTGTATGTATATGTATGTTGATATATATGTATATATATGTTTGTATCTACATATGTTGATATATATATGTATGTATGTATGTATGTATGTATATATATATGTTGATATATGTATATATGTATATATATATATGTTGATATATATGTATGCATGTGTGTATGTATATGTATACATGTATATATATGTTAATATATATGTAAGTAAGTATATATATGTATATATATGTGTATATATATATATATATATATATATATATATATATATAAATGTATGTATAAGTGTATATTGCTATAAAAAGTGTGATTTCCACATTATGTTCCTTTCCTTGTTTATTTGACCAATTTTCCCTAAAAGACTAAAAAGCGTGTTTTCATCGGATTACTCCATTCTTGGACTCCTACAATAATTGACAGCTGGACTTACGGGCAAAATAGGGATAATTGGGAAGGTGAAAAAAGTCAGACTGTTCCAAATATTTTCATGCGTAACTAAAATTTGTCCATTCAATTTTTAATGGGAAGTGTGTCAGAGGAAATGTGGATTCCAGGAAAACGTGATTTTTTGGGTTTTTTTTAGAATGTGTCGAACAATAACCGTCAAAAGAACGGAGCATTTTGGCATTTGGGTTGAGAAACGTGAAAGAAGTAGAATGGGTCGGAGCGAAGCTAATGAATAAGCTCTTCTGCATCACCACAATAATGTGCAAAGTAAAACGTGCACTATGTGTGCAAGACGCTGCCACTCCCCTCCTTTGAAGCGTTCCATCGTTATAAAGACATTATATATTTACACTAAAGCATTTTAGCAGATGATGTCACAGCATGTGTGTGTGAGTGTGTGTGTGGTGTGCACGACACAATGTGTGTGACAAATGTTTTAAATAAACATGTTTTTCAGAAGTTGCCTTCCATTGACTTTGTGTCTTGATAAATGACTTTGACTATTTTTATTGATTCCTGCAAGGCACGAAATTGAACTTGCAAGTTAGAACACAATTAACTCCCCGCCGCAAACAAGTTATGTGAAAAAGAATAAAAAATAAAACCAATTTCAGCATCTTATATCTGATCCAGGGTACGTCTGAACATTTTTTTTTTTTTATAACTAAAGTTTATCTAAATGACTTTGTAAGTAACGTCGACCAATCACAGTTTGTGTTACATTTGTTTTTAAAATAATTCTATTAATGCTGAATTGTTGGCATGGAAAATGTGAAAGTCTAGGAAAAAAACAGTTTTTTGTTTTTTTTTAATCAGTCAATCAATGTGTATTTATATAGCCCTGAATCACAAGTGTCTCAAAGGGCTGCACAAGCCACAACGAAATCCTCGGTTTTAGAGGGCAGTCGCTTAAGAATAATTATATCAACAAGCTGTTTTGCTCGATGGAAGCCATGTTTTTCAACCAAACATGTGCTTGTTGCTCTTGTTAAAGGGGAACATTATCACAATTTCAAAAGGGTTAAAAACAATAAAAATCAGTTCCCAGTGGCTTGTTGTATTTTTTGAAGTTTTTTCCAAAATTTTACCGGTCTCGGAATATCCCTAAATAAAGCTTTAAAGTGCCTTATTTTCGGCTCTCTGCGAAGACACTGGCCATTTCCCTGTGACGTCACACAGTGCTGCCAATGTAAACAGACAATGGGAATACCACAGCAAGATATAGCGACATTAGCTCGGATTCAAACTCGGATTTCAGCGACTTAAGCGATTCAACAGATTACGCATGTATTGAAACAGATGGTTGGAGTATGAAAATATTGAAGAAGAAACTGAAGCTATTGAGCGAATAGCTATTGACGCTATTCATAGCCATAGCATGGCCGAATAGCTGTGTTAGCATCGCCGGTAAAATGTGCGGACCAAACGATCAGGACTTTCGCATCTTTTGACACGGGAGCAACTTAAATCCGTCGATTGGTAAGTGTTTGTTTCGCATTAAATGTGGGTGGAAGGAAACGTATTATAGTTGCAAATGCATCTACAGGTTATCCATACATCTCTGTTCCATGTCTGCTTTAGCACCGCCGGTAAATAGCATGTTAGCATTGATTAGCGTAGCATGTTAGCATCAATTAGCTGGCAGTCAACATCAACAAAACTCACCTTTGTGATTTCGTTGACTATCGTTGCAAATGCATCTGCAGGTTATCCATACATCTCTGTGCCATGTCTGCCTTAGCATCGCCGGTAAAATGTGGAGAAACTCTGGCACATTCAATGGGGGTCTGGCGGCAGACACTTTGGCATCTTGGGGCCAGTGGTGCAACTTGAATCCCTCCCTGTTAGTGTTGTTACACCCTCCGACAACACACCGTCGAGGCATGATGTCTCCAAGGTTCCAAAAAATAGTCAAAAAAACGGAAAATAACAGAGCTGAGACCCGGTGTTTGTAATGTGTTGAAAATGAAAAGGGTGGGTGTGTTACCTCGGCAACGTCACATTCTGACGTCATCGCTTCCAGCGCGATAAACAGAAAGGCGTTTTATTCGCCAAAATTCGCCCATTTAGAGTTCGAAAATCGGATAAAAAAATATATTGTCTTTTTTCTGCACCATCAAGGTATATATTGACGCTTACATAGGTCTGGTGATAATGTTCCCCTTTAACTTGTGTAAAACTTGAGCATGACGGCTTTAAAAACATGGCTGCCAGGCGAAGTCTCTTTGCTGGGACACGGGCGGGACTTGGCAACTAACCTTCCATAAGTCATTCAGGACGTTTCCATGCACTAAACTAGACACATGGAAGC
>NC_084612.1:72248427-72320927 GCF_033978795.1 Nerophis ophidion
TCAAAATAAAATGTTCGCGAAAATTCCATTTTTGCCTCTTTGCGCTGTAATTTGACCCCTTTAAAATGCTTCAAAAGTCACCAAACTTGGCGCACACATAAGGACTGGCGAATATTGCGATCTAATGAAAAAACCAAACCCCAAAACTCAAAATTACGCTCTAACGCTATTTTTGAATAAAACACTGAAAAAACTGCTCCTAGGAAAAAAACACAGACAAAACTGCTTGTAACTTCCGGTAAGAATGTCGGAGAGACATGAAACGAAAACCTCTATGTAGGTCTCGCTTAGACCTACATTTCATAGATTGAGAACCCCCAACAAAAATCAACAGGAAGTTTGCAATCCCCCCTTCAAAACAAAAGTTTTGTAAAAACCGGTCACCTTTCTTCAAACATTATCTCCTCTGAGTGCGTTTGTTGTTTTGGCTTCAAACTCGCACAGGAGAGAGATTGAACCCTTCTGATTAAAAGTATAGAACAGAGTTTTGATAAGTTCTCAGGTTATGATTTTACGCGCCTTCAAAGAACCCCTGTGCAAAGTCTCCTAAAAAATGTAATTTTTGCCTCTCTGAGCTGTTATTTGACCCCCTTAAAATGCTTCTAAACTCACCAAACTTGACACATACATCAGGTCTGGCAAAAATTGCGATCTGATGAAAAAACCTAACATCAAAACTCAAAATTGCGCTCTACCGCCCCCCTAGGAATACAACACGGACAAACTGCTCCTAGGAAGAAAACACAGACAAAACTGCTTGTAACTTCCGGTAGGAATGTCTGAGGGACATGAAACAAAAAACACTATGTAGGTCTCACTTAGACCTACATTTTAATAATTAACATACTTTAGCAAAAATCAACAAGAAGTTTGATATTTTCACTTCAATACAACAACTGCATTACTTTCACAATGCATTAGATTCTCAAAATAGTGGCTCCAAGGCGTCTTCTAACGCTTAGCCGGCCGTGGGTCTCGGGGGCAGCAGCCAAAGGCGGACCCGACCAACGCTGCTTGCAGCTTTAATTTCATTTGGCCCTTGAGGCAATAATAAATTAACATTAGAGCTGGCCCACCGGTATTATACAGTAGCGGTGCCGCTGTATCACCGTATTTAACGCTAATTTTCATACTTGCCAACCCTCCCGATTTTTCCAGGAAAATTCCGAATTTCAGTTCCTGCCCCCGAAAATCTCCCGGGGCAACCATTCTCCCAAATTTCCACACGGACAACAATATTGGGGGCGTGCCTTAAAGGCACTGCTTTTAGCATCCTCTACAACCTGTCGTCACGTCCGCTTTTCCTCCATACAAACCGCGTGCCGGCCCAGTCACGTACTATATGCGGCTTCTACACACACAGAAGTGAATGCAAGACATACTTGGTCAACAGCCATACAGGTCACACTGAGGGTGGCCGTATAAACAACTTTAACACTGTTACACCACACTGTGAACCCACACCAAACAAACACATTTCGGGAGAACATCCGCACCGTAACACAACATAAACACAACAGAACAAATACCCAGAAACCCTTGCAGCACTAACTCTTCCGGGACGCTACAATATACACTCCTGCTACCAAAAAAACTTGATTTTGCATGTCACTATAAAGTTATATAAGACTTGCTTGTTCAATATTCAATGCAAAACTTGTTTGGGTCCCTATTAAAATGTTAAGTTGTTCAACTTTGGCCCGCGGCTTTGTTCAGTTTAGAATTTCGGCCCACTCTGTATTTGAGTTTGACACCCCTGCTCTAGATCAACATTAGAAAAAAAAAAAATGGAAAAAACAATTTTCAGCCAATAATTTTTTTAGGTAGAATGTTTGAGATTATATAATAGTTGGAGCCTTAATTTTGGATTTTGATTCATTATTATTTTTTCAGCAATGATACCTAAAAACAAATCACACAAAAATAATTGGGGATCCAAAAGTGTCCTACTTATTAGAGTGTTAAAAAATAAATTATACATTTTTTTTTACTGTTTACTTTTAGCACAATAATGTGCTAAAAGTTGTAAAAAAAACCAAACAGTGATGGACTGAATATACGTCCTCTTTTGAGGGTCTGTCCGGGTTGTCCGGGCGGGGTCTCTTATTTAAACGGGGATAGCAGGTCCATTCTATGTGTCATACTTGATTATTTCGTGATATTGCCATATTTTTGCTGAAAGGATTTAGTAGAGAACATCGACGATAAAATTCTCAATGTTAGGACGACTCGGAGTAAGGAAAGGACCCAGATGCGGAGAGGAAGTTCAAAAAAAGAATAAAGCTTTTATTTTGAAACAACTTTTTACCTTCAATGCAAGAGATCAACTTCAGTCAATTTTAAGTTTTATTGTCGTTTATGTTTTGTTTGTTTCAGGCCCTTCTTAAAAAAAAACCAGCTCAGTTTTTTATATGGAAAAACACAAAATATGCAACATTTTCCCCCCAAAAATATCTCAAAGTGGAATATTTAATGTGACGTAATCGGAGCCTTGAATAGGTCAATATTTCAAAATGACATTGATTTTGATTCATTATTATTTTTTAACGAAAGAAACAGCCTTTCTTATAACAGCTTTGTGTTATAAAAGTAAACATTGCAACAATTTCTTGTTTCATTTCCCCTGTTTGCTCTTTTATAGCACTTTTTATGTTTTTCATTTTTTTCAATTGTATTCTTAAAATGTGCCGTGGGTCCGTTAAAAAATGACTTTGGACACCCCTGATGTAAATGTTTTCTAAAACTGACCTTTAGTTTTGTAGATTGAGACAACGTTGGTGTCTAACGTTGGATCCGCGTTGTTGGTTGGGAAATGACCAAATTCCAACGGTCAAATCAACGTCACGACCTAACGTTGATTAAACTTTGTCAAAAAGAATGTTGTTTCGTGGTTAGGTTTGAGTTTCTAATTCAACCAGTTGAAGTATATCACATAAACAAAGATAAGACCTTCTGGAGGAAATTTCTGTGGTCAGATGAAGCAAAAATTGAGCTGTTTGGAGGAGAAAAGGTGAATCCTTTAATCCCAGGAACACCATCCTACCGTCAAGAATGGTGGTGGTAGTATTATGCTCTGGGCCTGTTTTACTGCCAATGGAACAGGTGCTTTACAGAGAGTAAACGGGACAATGAAAAAGGAGGATTGCCTCCAAATTCATCAGGACAACCTGAAATCATCAGCCCGGAATTTTGGGTCTTGGGCGCAGTTGGGTGTTCCAACAGGACAATGACCCCAAACACACATAAAAAGTGGTAAAGGAATGGCTAAATCAGGCTAGAATTAAGGCTTTAGAATGGCCTTCCCAAGATCCTGACTTAAATGTGGGGACAATGCTGAAGAAACAAGTTCATGTCAGAGAATCAACAAATTTAGCTGAACTGTGTCACGTTCTGTAGTCATGTTTGGTTTAGTTATGTTCTGTTTGTTTAAAACTCCATTAGTTCTAATAGTTCCTGATTATTTTCACCTGCCTCATTTGTTTGGATTCACGCACCTGTCGCTGATCAGAGACTATTATTTAAGCCTGTCCTTTTCAGTTAGTCTGTCTGGCGACATGCCGTGGTTACTGACTTTCAATGCTCGTTCATAGTTCATGCTGCCCTGCTCACGTCACCGTAAGTGTTTTTTTGTTTATGACCATAGTTCAATTTATGTGTTGACGTTTTTTTGTTTCCCGCGCCAAGTTGTGTGCCTCCGCTGTGAGTGCATTTTGTTTACACCCTTTTGTAGCTTTTGGGTTCATACTAAATCACGTATTTACCTTCAAGCCATGTCCGGCCCGGTTTGTTTGCATCCCGGGAAAACAATCCACACAGCAAGCTGCAAAAAAAAAATCCACGTCCTGACAAACTGCACCAAATTTATCAAGAGGATGGTCAAAAATTCAACCAGAAGCTACCAAAATCGCCTTATTGCAGTGAAAATTGCCAAGGGACATGTAACCAAATATAAACATTGCTGTATGTACAATGGACAATACATGCTCCTGTTCACTTCTTTCATCATTTGTAAAAAACAACCATGGTTTTAACACACATACCTCACAATTTCAATCAATCAATCAATCAATGTTTATTTATATAGCCCCAAATCACAAATGTCTCAAAGGACTGCACAAATCATTACGACTACGACATCCTCGGAAGAACCCACAAAAGGGCAAGGAAAACTCACACCCAGTGGGACGCCAGTGACAATGCTGACTATGAGAAACCTTGGAGAGGACCTCAGATGTGGGCACCCCCCCCCCCTAGAGGACCGAAAGCAATGGATGTCGAGCGGGTCTAACATGATACTGTGAAAGTTCAATCCATAGTGGCTCCAACACAGCCGCGAGAGTTCAGTTCAAAGCGGATCCAAGACAGCAGCGAGAGTCCCGTCCACAGGAAACCATCTCAAGCGGAGGCGGATCAGCAGCGTAGAGATGTCCCCAACCGATACACAGGCGAGCGGTCCATCCTGGGTCCCGACTCTAGACAGCCAGTACTTCATCCATGGTCATCGTACCGGACCCCCTCCACAAGGGAGGGGGGGACATAGGAGAAAGAAAAGAAGCGGCATATCAACTGGTCTAAAAAGGAGGTCTATTTAAAGGCTAGAGTATACAGATGAGTTTTAAGGTGAGACTTAAATGCTCCTACTGAGGTAGCATCTCGAACTGTTACCGGGAGGGCATTCCAGAGTACTGGAGCCCGAACGGAAAACGCTCTATAGCCCGCAGACTTTTTTTGGGCTCTAGGAATCACGAATAAGCCGGAGTCTTTTGAACGCGGATTTCTTGCCGGGACATATGGTACAATACAATCCGCAAGATAGGATGGAGCTAGACCGTGTAGTATTTTATACGTAAGTAGTAAAACCTTAAAGTCACATCTTAAGTGCACAGGAAGCCAGTGCAGGTGAGCCAGTACAGGCGTAATATGATCAAACTTTCTTGTTCTTGTCAAAAGTCTAGCAGCCGCATTTTGTACCAACTGTAATCTTTTATTGCTAGACATGGGGAGACCCGAAAATAATACGTTACAGTAATCGAGACGAGGCGTAACAAACGCATGGATAATGATCTCGGCGTCTTTAGTGGACAAAATGGAGCGAATTTTAGCGATATTACGGAGATGAAAGAAGGTTGTCTTAGTAACGCTTTTAATGCGTGACTCAAAGGAGAGAGTTGGGTCGAAGATAACACCCAGATTTTTTACCGAGTCACCTTGTTTTATTATTTGGTCGTCAATTATTAAAGTTAAGGGCAATCACCTTTTTTTTGTTTTTTTTGTTTAAGCATTAGACACCTTTTTACCTGCACCTTGCCCCCCGCTGTTTCCGAGCTAGACCGTGTAGTATTTTATACGTAATTAGTAAAACCTTAAAGTCAGATCTTAAGTGCACAGGAAGCCAGTGCAGGCGTAATATGATCAAACTTTCTTGTTCTTGTCAAAAGTCTAGCAGCCGCATTTTGTACCAACTGTAATCTTTTAATGCTAGACATGGGGAGACCCGAAAATAATACGTTACAGTAGAACAAAAAGGCTGTCATGGATAAATAGAATACACATTAAGTTAATCTGTCAAACATAGTGTCCACCTTATTGACCGTGTGAGCAGCTTTGATTGCTCCAAAGCCACTTTTTAACTTCAATTGCGAATAAAGAGTAATCTGTTAAACTTTTCAAGTTTGTTGTGAGGTCGTTCCATTCCTTTATGGCATGGGTGTCAAACTCTGGCCGGCGGGCCAAATTTGGCCCTCAGTGTAATTTAATTTGGCCCTTCAGGCAATATCAAATTAACATGAGAGCTGGCCCGCCAGTATTATAACACCGCATTCACCGCTAATACTCATACTTACCAACCCTCCCGATTTTCCCGGGAGACTCCCTAATTTCGGTCCCCTTGCCAAACATTCTCCCAAATTTCTCTCGATTTCCACCCAAACAACATCATTTGGAACGTGCCTTAAAGGCACTGCATTCAACGTCCTCTACAACCTGTCGTCCCGTCCGCTTTTTCTCCATACAAACATTGTGTCGGCCCAGTCACATACTATATGCAGACTTTACACACAAACAAGTGAATGCGAGGCATACTTGGTCAACCGTCAAACAGGTCACACTGAGGGCGGCCGTATAAACAACTTTAACACTGTTACAAATATGCGCCACACAGTGAACCCACACCAAACAAGAATGAGAACCACATTTAGGGAGAACATCAGCACAGTAACCCAACATAAACACAACAGAACAAATACCCAGAACCCCTTGCAGCACTAACAATATTTGAAAATCGATTTTGCACGTCACTATAAAGTTATATAAGCCTTGCTCGTTCAATATTCAATGCAAAACTTGTTTGGGTCCCTATTAAAAGGTTAATTTTTTCAACCTTGGCCCGCGGCTTTGTTGCGTTTAAAATTTTGGCCCACGCTGTATTTGAGTTTGACACCCCAGCTTTATGGCTTTGTATGAAAAGTTTTTTTTTGTTTGCAAATAATCATTAACTTTAGAATTTGATGCCAGCAACACGTGACAAAGAAGCTGGGAAAGGTGGCAAAAAATACCTATAAAGTTGAGGAATGCTCATCAAACACTTATTTGGAACATCCCACAGGTGTGCGGGCTAATTGGGAACAGGTGGGTGCCATGATTGGGTATAAAAGCAGCTTCCATGAAATGCTAAGTCATTCACAAACAAGTACGGGGCGAGGGTCACCACTTTGTAAGCAAATTGTCGAACAGTTTTAGAACAACATTTCTCAACCAGCTATTGCAAGAAATTTAGGGATTTCAACATCTACGGTCCGTAAAATCATCAAAAGGTTCAGAGAATCTGGAGAAATCACTGCACGTAAGCGACGATATTACGGACCTTTGATCCCTCGGGCGGTACTGCATCAAAAACCCGACATCAGTGTGTAAAGGACATCACCACATGGGCTCAGGAACACTTCATAAAACCACTGACAGTAACTACATTCGGTCACGACATCTGTAAGTGCAAGTTAAAACTCTACGATGCAAAGCCAAACCTATTTATCAACAACACCCAGAAACGCCGCCGGCTTCGCTGGGCCCGAGCTCATCTAAGATGGACTGATGCAAAGTGGAAAAGTGTTCTGTGGTCCGACGAGTCCACATTTGAATATATATTTGGAAACTGTGGACGTGGTGTCCTCCGGAACAAAGAGGAAAATAACCATCCGGATTGTTGTAGGCGCAAAGTTCAAAAGCCAGCATCTGTGATGGTATGGGGGTGTATTAGCGCCTAAGGCATGGGTAACTTACACATCTGTGAAGGCACCGTTAATGCTGAATGGTCCATACAGGTTTTGGAGCCACAAATCCAAGCAACGTTATCATGGACGCCCCTGTTTATTTCAGCAAGATAATGCCAAGCCACGTGTTACAACAGCGTTGCTTTGTAGTAAAAGAGTACGGGTACTTTCCTGACTTTAACAATTAGTTTCCTCAGTTTCCAAATGTTTATTGAGTGTTGTTAAAAGAAAAGGTGAAGTAAGACAGTGTTGAACATGCCCTTTCCCAACTACTTTGGCACATGTTGCAGCCATGAAATTCAAAGTTAATTATTATTTGCAAAAAAAAAAATAAAGTTTATGAGTTTGAACATCAAATATTTTGTCTTGTTCAATTGAATATGGGTTGAAAAGGATTTGCAAATCATTGTATTTTGTTTATATTTACATCTAACACAATTTCCCAACTCATACGGAAACGGGGTTTGTAGTTTGTAGTTTCACAGTCCTTATCACAATCGCCTTCTTTTTAATTTCCCGCGGGAGCTGCTAAAAGACGCGAACGAGAACGAATATGACACTTTTATCCGGCAGGTCGTTAGCAAGGCCGCAGCACACAAACACCATAACCTTTAAAGATGATAAGCAGCGGCGCCCTCCAGTGATCAGCGAGGAGGACCTTCGTTTGCTCATTTCCATCTCGTTAGTCGTCCGCCGGGGCTTCGCCAGAGTGGCCCCTGCAGGACTGCGCGGTTGAAAACAACCCCCCCAAAAAAGTAGCAACTAAGTTTTACAGCCGGCCCTTTTATGCACGCCGCGGGGTGATTCCGTGTCTGATATCAGTTAAGTTCCATCCCCTGGAATCCCACTTTGGCCCACTTTGGGTAGGCTAACGAGGCAGAGGCTCTTTTTCGCAGAGATCCCCTGCGGTGCGAGCAGTGCTGCAATGCATGCTTTCTTAGACAAATTCCGGATAGGATACAGTAGAGGCGATTTCTGGAAAAACTATAATAAAACGATAACTGTGCAATAATTTGTGTACAGTATTTCTTTGTAGGATTGGGATTAACATGGGATGATCTGGCGGGTCACATTAAATGATGCGGCAGACCACATGGATTGAAGTGGCAGGCCACATTTAATAACGTGGTTGGCCATTTTAAATGAATAATGTGGTTTGGCCAATTTAAATGTGGCAGGACTGTGACGCTTAACTGGCATGGTGGTTATGCGGTTGCGTTCTCTCGTTGATGCAGGCGGAATGGACACAGCCGGAAGGTAAGAATGATGATTTATTTATATTACAAAACAGACAAGGAACAGAAAACACTTGCACAAAGGCACTAAAGACAAAAAATAACAAAGCGCAAGCATGTGAGCTAGGTAAACAAACACAGGAATAGCGTGGAAGCTAACGAATACAAACAAACCCAGGAATAGCGTGGAAGCTAACGAATAGAAAGTCTTTACCGCAAGCGGGGATAGCTGACGTCATCTGTTGCATTGGACAGCAAATTAGACTGCGAGGACGAGTGACAAAAAAGGGCAGGCTTAAATAGAGACAGATAATCACAGAGCAGGTGCGCGGGAAAAACAAAACACAGGTGACACTAATGAGTAACTATGGCAACAGAAGCAAACAGGGAGTGCCACCAGGAATTAGGGAAGACAAAAACCAAACAGGATGTGATACAAAAACAGAACACAACCAGAATATGTCATCATCCAAGTAGCGAATCATGACAAGGACGAAGTGAAAGACAAGGAAGACCACACTGGGCGATGTGGTAGGCCACTTTGAATAATGTGGTGGGCCTCGTGAAACGATGTGGCAGATCACACTGAATGACATGGAAGACCATGCTAGATGCTGTGGCAGGCCACTTTAAATAACGTATTAGCCCACATTAAATAATGTTGCAGGCCACATTAAATTATGTGGAAGACCACTTTGAATAATGTGGTGGACCATCATAAACGATGTGGCAGACCATATTGAATGACATGAAAGACCACACTGAGCGGTGTGGTAGCCCACTTTTAATGATGTGGTGGGCCTCGTTAAATGACATGGAAGACCATGCTAAATGATGTGGCAGGCCACATTAAATAAAGTAGTGGGCCAGGTTTAATAACGTGGCAGGCTAGATTAAAAAATGTGGCAGGCCATTTTAAATGATGTGGAAGACTACTTTGAAAAATGTGGTGGGCCACATTAAACAAACTGGCAGACCACATTGAATGACATGAAAGACCACACTGAGCGATGTGGTAGGCCATATTTAATGATGTGGTGGGCCTCTTTAAATGACATGGAAGACCATGCTAAATGATGTGGCAGGCCACATTAAATAAAGTAGTGGGCCAGATTCAATAACGTGGCAGGCCAATTTAAATGATGTGGAAGACTACTTTGAAAAATGTGGTGGGCCACATTAAACAAATTGGCAGACCACATTGAATGACATGGAAGACCACACTGAGCGATGTGGTAGGCCATATTTAATGATGTGGTGGGCCTCTTTAAATGACGTGGAAGACCATGCTAAATGATGTGGCAGGCCACATTAAATAAAGTAGTGGGCCAGATTCAATAATGTGGCAGGCCATTTTAAATGATGTGGAAGACTACTTTGAAAAATGTGGTGGGCCACATTAATCGAAGTGGCAGACCACATTGAATGACATAGAAGACCACACTGAGCGATGTGGTAGGCCACTTTTAATGATGTGGTGGGCCTCATAAAAATGACATGGAAAACCATGCTAAATGATGTGGCAGGCCAAATTAAATAAAGTAGTGGGCCAGATTCAATAATGTGGCAGGCCATTTTAAATGATGTGGAAGACTACTTTGAAAAATGTGGTGGGCCACTTTAAACGACGTGGAAGACCACACTGAGCGACGTGGTTGGCCAGTTTTAATAATGTGGTCGGCCTCGTTAAATGATGTGGCAGACCCACACTAAATGAAATGGAAGACCATGCTAAATGATGTGGCAGGCCACATTTAATACTGTGGTGGGCCACTTTTATTGAAGTGTCAGACCACACTGAATGACATGGAAGACCACGCTAAATAAAGTGGCAAGCCACTTAAACAATGCGGCAGGCCAATTTTAAATGATGTGAAAGACCACATTGAATAATGTGGTGGGCCTCGTCAAACGATGTGGCGGGCTACCTTAAACGAAGTGGCAGACCACGTTGAATGACTTGGAAGACCATGCTAAATGATGTGGCAGGCCAATTTTAATAATGTGGTTGGCCACATTTAATGAAGTGGCAGACCACACTGAATGACATGCAAGACCATGCTAAATGATGTGGCAGGCCACCTTAAATAACTTAGGGGGGCAGTTTAAATAACGTGGTAGGCCATTTTAAAGGATGTGGAAGACAACTTTGAATAACGTGGTGGGCCACCTTAAACGATGTGGCAGACCACAATGAAAGTGCATCACAACAACATTAGGCATAATAATGTTTTAATTCCATGACTGTATTTATCGGTATCGGTTGATATCGGAATCAGTAATTAAGAGTATATCGTATATCGGCAAAAAAAGCAGTTATCGAACATCTCTCAATATAATGTATTGTAGTCCGACGTTCTCTTTTACCTTTTATTGCCAATTTTATGCAAACACGTACTCGCTTAAAAATACCATCTCATGAGACCTTTGATATCTGAACTCCAACCAGCAGGAAGACCATCCCTCAAACTGAGCGAGAGAGTAAATAGACGGTAGAAAACGAGTCGAATACTTCCAGTCGGTGGAGTCAGGCATGTTCTTGGAAATAAATCCCAAAAAATCACCGCGAGGAAAAAAATGATGCATGCGTGTCGTTAAAAAAAAAAAGAACAGATGGAGAAAACTGAGGAGTATTTACAGCTTCGGGAGAGACTTAACCAACAAGGCTGGCGATTCTGCGCTGAAGTCAATAAAGCCTGGAAAACTACCCGACCAAAAATGTCCCCGCTCGCCTCTCAAGTGCGACCGACTCTATTTCATGCAGACAGCTCGTCTTGGGCGTCCTCGGGCCACGCCGGCATCTTCAATTGTCAACCTGGCCCAAAAAACACTGCACCCCCGTGCTGTTTAGGTTGTTGTTGTAGTGGAGCGACGCAGTTCATGTTGAAAAACCCAATTTGGATATTTCATTCCTCTTTTTATTGGTATTGGCCTTTTATTTTACAGCTACTGCGGTGGCCTCCGCGGTGTTCCATGCCATCGTCTGCCTGGGCGGGCGGCATACTTGCCGACCCTCCCGGATTATCCGGGAAACTCCCGAAATTCAGCACCTCTCCCGAAAACCTCCCGGAAGAAATTATCTCCCGAAATTCAGCCGGAGCTGGAGGCCACGCCCCCTCCAGCTCAAACATGCACAGTTCGAAGCATTTGAAGTCATTTTTAAAAACGACTGCTAATCCTCCTCCTTTTCGACCGGACGACCGCGGAGAATTAAAGCAGAAACACTCCGGAGGCAGAAGTTCATTAAGAGGGGCGGACTCACTGGCTCTCAGCCATGTTTCCGTCACACAGAGGAAGTCAAGTCCGCGGGAAGTGAAGAAATCCTTCAGGATAAACGTTTTGTTTGTCAAAGATCTTGCGTTCAGAAGACCTAACCTGGCAGGGCACAGCTAATCCAGGTGGGGCCCGACACACAGCCCGCAGGTGGCGGGGGAGAGGAGCCACGAGGCGGGAAAGGAAGGCAGGAATCCGGCCAGGTGAAAAAGCTGACAGGGACGTCGAAAAACCAAGGTCGAAGTTGATCATAACACTGGGAAAGGGGCCAAAGATCCAACAGTGTTTGGCGGTCATACTCAAGCAGTGAGCTGACAGAGACGAAAATAGACGCAAACAACACAAAAACGAACAGAGCTGACAGCGAGAGACGGCAGGGCAAAGCACATACTGGCGCCATCTTCTGGAAACTCGGAAGTGACGTTACTCAAATAGTGAAAAGTAAGTGTTTTTTTGTTTTTTTTAGTAACCAGCAAGCACAGTACAGTTAGTAGAACAACTGTGTTTTTATTACTGTGTATATATATAGCTAGAATTCACTGAAAGTTAAGTATTTCATACATATTCATATATATATATATATATATATATATATGTATATATATATATATATATATATATATATATGAACTACTCGAGTTGGTGAATTGGCTGTAAATATACTCTCCTCTTAACCACATCCCCCGCCCCAACCACGCCCCCAAACCAAGCCTCCGCCCCACCCCCGACCACGCCCCCCACCTCCCGTAATTGGAGGTCTCAAGGTTGGCAAGTATGGCGGGCGGGGAGGGGAGCATGGCCAAAGACAGGAGCAGACCCAACAAAGCAACCAAGAAAGCATCATTTAACTTTACAACCTGACTACATCAGCAGGTACAACATATGAGTATTTTGTATTTAAAAAAAACGAATAATTAGTCGAGTAAAGTTAAAATTCATCTCTGCATTAAACCCATTACCGTTGTTCGCCAAATGGGAGGTGAGGGGAGCAGTGAGAAGCAGCAATCGCCACGCCCGGGAATCATTTTTGGTGATTTAACGCCCAATTCCAACCCTTGATGCTGAGTGCCAAGCAGGGAGGTAATGGGTCCCATTTTTAAAGTCTTTGGTATGACTTAGCCGGGGTTTGAACTCAGAACCTACCAATCTTAGGCCTGGACACCTTAACCCCCGGGTTACCAACGCAGTGCCCGCGGGCACCAGGTAGCCCGTAAGGACCAGATGAGTCGCCCGCTGGCCTGTTCTAAAAATAGCTCAAATAGCAGCACTTACCAGTGAGCTGCCTCTATTTTTTTTATATTTTTTATTTACTAGCAAGCTGGTCTAGCTTTGCTCGACATTTTTATTTCTAAGAGAGACAAAACTCAAATAGAATTTGAAAATCCACGAAAATATTTCAAAGACATGGTCTTCACTTGTTTAAATAAATTCATTTATTTGTTTTACTTTGCTTCTTACAACTTTCAGAAAGACAATATTAGAGAAAAAATACAACCTTAAAAATGATTTTAGGATTTTTAAACACATATACCTTTTTACTTTTTAAATTCCTTCCTCTTCTTTCCTGACAATTTAAATCAATGTTAAAGTATTTTTTTTAATTTTATTGTAAATTTATCCGAAGCCTTGTTCAGCTGTCTACTGACACATAATATTCATGTGTTGATAACTATTACTTGAAATCAGGGGTAACCAAATTGCGACCCGCGGGCCAAATGCGGCCCGCCGACATCTTCAAATCGGCCCGCTAGACGTCATGAGTTTAAAAAAAAATCTTGCCCGCAGAGAGATTGCATTAATTTGTATAACATTTTAAATACATTTTGACTCAAACTCGTGGACAAAATGTTTTTTTCCTGGTCATTGACTTTTTATTTTTGGAATGTGCCGCATCTATTTATGCAAATAAGCTTGCCTAATCATGGTGCAAAAAAAACAAATAAATAAATTAAAATAAAAAATCCACCCAATACAAAATGTAAACAGACAAGGTCACTGAAAGGTTGTGGATATTATAAAAAAAAAAAGTCCAATCACCATAAAAAATAAAAATTGCACCCATCCATTACAAAGCATGATGAGAAAATCACCAGTACTTTTTAGAGGCGGTATAGTACCGAATATGGTTCATTAGTATTGTGGTACTATACTAATACCGGTATACCGTAAAACACTAATATATATATATATATATATATATATATATATATATATAGGGCTTCACGGTGGCAGAGGGGTTAGTGCGTCTGCCTCACAATATGAATCCAGGCTCGGGATCTTTCTGTGTGGAGTTTGCATGTTCTCCCCGTGAATGCGTGGGTTCCCTCCGGGTACTCCGGCTTCCTCCCACCTCCAAAGACATGCACCTGGGGATAGGTTGATTGGCAACACTAAAATGGTCCCTAGTGTGTGAATGTGAGTGTGAATGTTGTCTGTCTATCTGTGTTGGCCCTGTGATGAGGTGGCGACTTGTCCAGGGTGTACCCCGCCTTCCGCCCGATTGTAGCTGAGATAGGCGCCAGCGCCCCCCGCAACCCCGAAAGGGAATAAGCGGTAGAAAATGGATGGATGGATGGATATATATATATATATATATATATATATATATATATATATATATATATATATATATATATATATATATATATATATATATATATATATATATGTGTGTGTGTGTGTGTGCGGGAAAAAATCACAAGACTATTTTATCGCTACAGAACTGTTTCATGAGGGGTTCCCTCAATCATCTGGAGATTTTAAAATTTTAAATCTCCTGATGATTGAGGGAACCCCCCATGAAACAGTTCTGTAGAGATGATGTAGTCTTGTGACTTTTTCCCACACACACACATATATATATATATATATATATATATATATATATATATATATATATATATATATATATTTATTGGCCCTAGTGTGTGAATGTGAGTGTGAATGTTGTCTGTCTATTTGTGTTGGCCCTGTGATGAGGTGGCGACTTGTCCAGGGTGTACCCCGCCTTCCGCCCGATTGTAGCTGAGATAGGCACCAGCGCCCCCCGCGACCCCAAAAAAGGGAATAAGCGGTAGAAAATGGATGGATGGATATGCACATACATACATATATATGTATATGTATGTATGTATATATATATATATATATATATATATATTAGGGCGGTATAGCTCGGCTGGTAGAGTGGCCGTGCCAACAACTTGAGGGTTGCAGGTTCGATTCCCGCTTCTGCCATCCTAGTCACTGCCGTTGTGTCCTTGGGCAAGACACTTTACCCACCTGCTCCCAGTGCCACCCACACTGGTTTAAATGTAATTTAGATATTGGGTTTCACTATGTAAAGCGCTTTGAGTCACTAGAGAAAAGCGCTATATAAATATAATTCACTTCACTTCACATATATAAATAAATCAAATAATGTATATAGTTACTCTACGTGCAGTCGACTTTTCGGCCCTCAACGACATTTTTTTAGCCCAACGCGGCCCCCAAGTCAAAATGTTTGGACACCCCTGCTTTAAATGAATATCAGTTACCAGCCTACTTGACTACTAATGATTGGTATCGGCCCTGAAAAAAAACATTTTGGAGACAGAAAAAGGTGTTTTTAACGAGCCAATGTCACTAAGCTCCACATGCGTGTAACGAGCTCCCTTGGTCCTCCATGCCATGATAGCGGGCACTCAACGGGAACACAGCTCGGCGATAAAAAGCCAACCGAGTGAGTTGTTGGAAATGCGACTGGACCGGGATCAGAAGTCCTCATTGGGGCGGCCGTATCGGTCTCTTGTGAGATTGTAAACACATCGATTCGGCCGTGATGGACGCCAAAGGACACGCCACATGGTTAAAGTTGCTCCAAGGGATCCGTATCGCTCTAATAAAGCAGTGGAGCTGCAACAGTGATAGTGTGCCACTAGGTCATTTTATATTTAATACAGAGCGGTATTTCAAAAGTGACACTGATTAAAAAAACAATTTTGTGGGTCTGGATGACTTCCTGTCTCTCTGCGATGAGCCGGATGAACTCTGCCTAGCAACAAGTGGCCACGTAATTGAACAGGTGAAACCATTCTGTTGGTCAACACTTTTTCATTTGCAAGACTGTGACAGTAAAATGACATTCCAGTTGTTAAGTGTTTATACCAGATTACATAGGGATGTGTCCTTGGGCACCTAACGATTCCATCCAATTCCTGGGACGACAATTCGATTCATACCGATTCTCGCAGTGAATTATTTGGTATATTAATTAGAATGATATTTTTTTCAAACAGGTTACAGGTTGCATGGAGATGGCATAAGAACATCTTTAAAAACTTATATTAGCATTACATATGTATATATATATATATATATGTGTGTGTGTGTGTATATGTATTCACATCCGAATTGCATTTCTTACTCACCTGATTCTAAATCCATTCATAATTTTGAGAAAAAAACTTTAATAAAAAAAATAAATAAATACAATTATATATATATATATATATATATATATATATATATATATATAAACAAGTGAAGTGAATTGAAGTGAATTATATTTATATAGCGCTTTCCTCAAGTGACTCAAAGCGCTTTACATTGTGAAACCCAATATTTAAGTTACATTTAAAACCAGTGAGGGTGGCACTGGGAGCAGGTGGGTAAAGTGTCTTGCCCAAGGACACTACGGCAGTGACTAGGATGGTGCAAGCGGGGTTCGAACCTGCAACCCTCAAGTTGCTGGCACGGCCACTCTACCAACCGAGCTATACACAACAAACACATACATACATATATATGTATATATACATATACAGTACATGCGATGAGATGGCGACTTGTCCAGGGTGTACCCCGCCTTCCGCCCGATTGTAGCTGAGATAGGCGCCAGCGCCCCCCGCGACCCCAAAAGGGAATAAGCGGTAGAAAATGGATGGATGGATATATATATATATATATATATATATATATATATATATATACACACACACGTTTGTATGTATATGCATACATATATACACACATATATACATTATATTTATACATTTTATATATACATATTTATATGTATATATATATACATATATATATACACACATTTGTATATATATACACATACATATATACAATTATATTTGCATACATGTTTGTATATGTCAATACATTTATGTGTCAATGTTTGTACATACATACATACATACATATATATATATATATATATATATATATATATATATATATATATATATATATATATATATATATATACACATGAATGTGTGTAAGTCAATGTATATATATATGTAGACAAGACATTCAAACTGTGGTACGTGTACGACTAGTGGTACGCCAAATAAAAATCCCTTGATTAATGTACAGTGTTGAATTTTCCTATATTCAAACACAGTGTTGCTGTTCAAATTGTGTGTAATGTTAAATGTTAAAATATCAAATATACTTGTTAAATAAAACCTCTGACTTGTTATAGTCATATAGTTAAGCTTACTACGCCTTTGTATTTTAATGTTGGTCCTTATGCCGGTACTTAGAGGGCCACATTTTTTCTTAGGTGGCATTTGGTTAAAAAAAAATGAGAACCACTGAATTGGATATATATAAAAAGAAAGATAAAAAAAACGGACTCCATTAAGCTTTCAATACGTGGACATTACTTCCACATTTAAAATTAGTATTATTATTATTTTTTTTACAAATGCAGGCATGTTAAAAGTGCAATTCCAATATTGATGATGTTCATCTGTTAAAAAAATTAAATAATCATGGTTTATTTCAACTATTTTTCGCTTTGAGGCTATAAACCCTGTGTTACCCGACTACTTGATTAATTTATTTACGTGGCTTTGTCGCTCGACATGAAACGGATTGCTACACAAAACGCATTTTAAAATACAAAAACAAAGACCTAGGTGAGTTAGACAAGAAAATCCAATCCGACCGTGTGAATTATTCATACACTGAAACAACACAACCTCGACAAAACATTACACGGCAAAACTAAAGGGAAACGCAACATCAAGTCGCGAATGACCTGTCTTTAGAACATACAGACGTGCTTGTTTTTGCTGCGGAAGTAATTCCCATTGCCACATACTGTACATCAGCATAAGTCATATCAGGAGGCCATGATGCCCTGGAGGATGCATGGTGGTCATCTGCGGCCATGCAGTTGTAGTTTTAAGCGTGATATTATCGAACGTGGCCTAGTAGTGGTTACCATGTGAACCTGTGTGAACCTTCAACTGAAGCATATTCGTGTGGAGTTGGCAACATTCTCCATGTGGATACGACTTCCTCCCACTTCCCAAAAAAAAATGGATTAGGTTAGGTAACTAACTGATGGAGGCTCGAAAACAGGGGTGTGCAAACTTCTTCCACCGAGGGCCTTATTCAGAGAAACTGAAGGATCCGGATAGCAGTTTGATACCTTTTATACATTAAAGATGCTGAAAGCAAACCAATGTACTACAATATATGCTAATCCAGCTAGGTGCTAAAGGAAATTAGTGTATTATGTCATAACGAGGACGGTCAAAAACAACGAGTTATTAACCATGCGCTTAATCACCAAAAATATTGCAGTAATCATGTATACACTAGGGCTGTCAAAGTGAATAATACGTTATAAGTTCCTCGTAGTGGCGTTTAGTCACTGTTGAGCCACAAGCTGGAAAATAGCGAGCAGAAATGTGCAAGGAAAATTGGTACATTATGGGCATTTTGTTAAAAATGCAGAGTGAAACTAGTATCTAAACATTATGTGTAACTCCTCTTCTGAATTCAAGTGCTCCTACAGCAGGAATACAAAATGGATGTTCAGTTTTAAACTGTTTATTTCGCCGCTATAGGAGCATTCTAAAAGTATATTCCAGTCCAAAGGAGAGATGTTAAAAATGTAGTGTGTCACTGGTATCTAAAGAGTGTGTAGCTCCTCCTCTGAATGCAAGTGCTCCTACAGCAGAAATACAACATGCTCAGTTTTAAACTGTTAATTTTGCCGCTAGAGAAGCATTCTAAAGGTATATTCGAATCCAAAGGAGAGATGTTAAAAAAACAGTGAAACTGGTATCCAAACATTAAGTGTAGCTCCTCCTCTGAATCCAAGTGCTCCTACAGCAGGAATACAAAATGGATGTTCAGTTTTAAACTGTTTATTTTGCCGTTATAGAAGCATTCTAAAAGTATATTTGAGTCCAAAGGAGAGATGTTAAAAATGCAGAGTGAAACTGGTATCTAAACATTATGTGTAGCTCCTCCTCTGAATGCAAGTGCTCCTACAGCAAGAATACAACATGGATGTTCAGTATTAAACTGTTAATTTTGCCATTATAGAAGCATTCTAAAAGTATATTCGAATCCAAAGGAGAAATGTTAAAAATGCAGAGTGAAACTGGTTTCTAAACATTATGTGTAGCTCCTCCTTTGAATGCAAGTGCTCCTACAGCAAGAATACAACATGGATGTTCAGTTTTAAACTGTTTATTTCGCCGCTATAGAAGCATTCTAAAAGTATATTCGAATCCAAAGGAAGCGATGTAAAAAATGCAGAGTGAAACTGGTATCTAAACAGTGTGTAGCTCCTCCTCTGAATGCAAGTGCTCCTACAGCAGGAATACAAAATGGATGTTTAGTTTTTAACGGTTTATTCTGCATTTATAGAAGCATTCTAAAAGTATATTTGAGTCCAAAGGAGAGACCTTAAAAATGCAGAGTGAAACTTGTATCTAGACATTGTGTAGCTCCTCCTCTGAATGCAAGTGCTCCTACAGCATGGATACCAAAGGGATGTTCAGTTTTAAACGGTTTATTCTGCATTTATAGAAGCATTCTAAAAGTATATTCGAATCCAAAGGAGAGATGTTAAAAATGCAGAGTGAAACTGGTATCTAAACATTGTGTAGCTCCTCCTCTGAATGCAAGTGCTCCTACAGCAGGAATACAAAATGGATGTTCAGTTTTAAACTGTTTATTTTGCCGTTATAGAAGCATTCTAAAAGTATATTTGAATCCAAAGGAGAGATGTTAAAAATGCAGAGTGAAACTGGTATCTAAACATTATGTGTAGCTCCTCCTCTGAATGCAAGTGCTCCTACAGCATGGAAACTAAAGGGATGTTCAGTTTTAAACGGTTTATTCTGCATTTATAGAAGCATTTTAAAAGTATATTTGAGTCCAAAGGAGAGACCTTAAAAATGCATAGTGAAACTTGTATCTAGACATTGTGTAGCTCCTCCTCTGAATGCAAGTGCTCCTACAGCAGGAATACAAAATGAATGACCAGTTTTAAACTGCTAATTTTGCCGCTATAGAAGCATTCGAAAGGTACATTTGAATCCAAAGGGGAGATGTTAAAAATGCAGAGTGAAAGTGGTATCTAAACAGTGTGTAGCTCCTCCTCTGAATGCAAGTGCTCCTACAGCAGGAATACAAAATTGATGTTTAGTTTTTAACGGTTTATTCTGCATTTATAGAAGCATTCTAAAAGTATATTCGAGTACAAAGGAGAGATGTTAAAAATGCAGTGTGAAACTGGTATCTAGACATTGTGTAGCTCCTCCTCTGAATGCAAGTGCTCCTACAGCAGGAATACAAAATGAATGATCATTTTAAACTGTTAATTTTGCCGCTATAGAAGCATTCTAAAAGTATATTTGAGTCCAAAGGAGAGATGTTAAAAATGCAGAGTGAAACTGGTTTCTAAACATTATGTGTAGCTCCTCCTTTGAATGCAAGTGCTCCTACAGCAAGAATACAACATGGATGTTCAGTTTTAAACTGTTTATTTCGCCGCTATAGAAGCATTCTAAAAGTATATTCGAATCCAAAGGAAGCGATGTAAAAAATGCAGAGTGAAACTGGTATCTAAACAGTGTGTAGCTCCTCCTCTGAATGCAAGTGCTCCTACAGCAGGAATACAAAATGGATGTTTAGTTTTTAACGGTTTATTCTGCATTTATAGAAGCATTCTAAAAGTATATTTGAGTCCAAAGGAGAGACCTTAAAAATGCAGAGTGAAACTTGTATCTAGACATTGTGTAGCTCCTCCTCTGAATGCAAGTGCTCCTACAGCATGGATACCAAAGGGATGTTCAGTTTTAAACGGTTTATTCTGCATTTATAGAAGCATTCTAAAAGTATATTCGAATCCAAAGGAGAGATGTTAAAAATGCAGAGTGAAACTGGTATCTAAACATTATGTAGCTCCTCCTCTGAATGCAAGTGCTCCTACAGCAGGAATACAAAATGGATGTTCAGTTTTAAACTGTTTATTTTGCCGTTATAGAAGCATTCTAAAAGTATATTTGAATCCAAAGGAGAGATGTTAAAAATGCAGAGTGAAACTGGTATCTAAACATTATGTGTAGCTCCTCCTCTGAATGCAAGTGCTCCTACAGCAGGAATAGATGGTTCTATGCTATAGAAGCATTCTAAAAGCATGTTGGAGTCGAAAGGAGAGAAAAGACCGTTTTAAAAGGCAGATCTGCGCATCAGCAAGCAAATGAACTGAGTCATCAAGCAACCTGTTGCCAGAAGGAGGCAAAGAAGGACTTTCTTGCTGGACTCACGGTGCTGAAATTGCGAGGCCCGCACATCTCTCCCTGGTACCGGCAGAACAGGAGCATCTCCTCCAGCTGATGTCCCAGCCGGTCCAGCAGCTGCCGCATGGACGGCTGCGCCTCCCGGGGAGGAGGCAGGAAGTGGTTAAAGTCCAAGATCCGGGAGAGCGGCGACCAGGGCGGCTCGCTGCCGGCGGGGGCGTCGCTCCTCCTGCCCGGCCCCGCCAGCGCCTCTCTGGCCGCGGGCGACACCTGCCAGTTCCGGCCCAGCAGACCCAGCCAGCGGCCGGCGCTGAAGATGTCCGTCTTCTTCATGCGTCGGGGCAGCAGCAGGTTCTGGTTGCAGATGGTGACGGCGGGGAAGACCAGCCGCTTGGCGTAGGCCATGTGCGCCTTGGTGTAGACGGGCGACGACAGCAGGTAGCGCACGCGGTTGGACGACCAGGCGAGCAGCAGCGCCACCGCCGCCGCCAACGCCAGCAACCACGCCGCCCTGCGCGGGTAGGAGCCGCCGCTGAAGACCTGCCTCAGGCCGTGCAAGGTGCTCTGCTTCACCAACAGCCGGCCGGCGTCCGCCAGGGATCCCGCTCTCGACCTGGACCCGGACGAGTCGCACTGGCACATTTTAGTTGTTTTTTTTTTTTTTTGCTGGCGCGCGTTAAAAAGCCCCGATTGGCGCGGATGTGGCGCGCGCATGCGGCGCCCTCGACTCTGCGCCGTCGGACCGTTAGAGAGAGAAGAGAGAGAGAGAGAGAGAGAGAGAGAGAGAGAGAGAGAGAAGATTGTGACTAGAGAGAGAGAGAAGAGTGTGAGACTAGAGAGAGAGAGAGAGAGAGAGAGAGAGAGAGAGAGTGTGGAAGAAAAAGTGTGAGACAGGAGGGCGAGAGAGAGTGAGAAAGAAAGAGATATATATAGAGAGAGAGAGAGAGAGAGACAGAGAGGAAGAAAAATGTGAGACAAGAGAGAGAGAGAGAAATATAGAGAGAGAGTGTGGAATAAAAAGTGTGAGACAAGAGAGAGAGAGAAAGATAGAGAGAGAAAGAGAGAGAAGTGTGAAAGAAAGAGATAGAGAGGGAAAGAGAGAGAGAGTGAGAGGAAGAAAACGTGTGAGACAAGAAAGCGAGAGAGAGTGAGAAAGAAAGAGAGAGAGGGAGAGAGAAAGAGAGAGAGACAGAGAGAGGAAGAAAAAATGTGAGACAAGAGAGAGAGAGAAAGATAGAGGGAGAAAGAGAGAGAGTGAGTGTGTGGAAGAAAAAGTGTGAGACAAGAGGGAGAGAGCGAAAGATAGAGAGAGAAAAAGAGAGAGAGTGTGGAAGAAAAAGTGTGGGACAAGAGGGCGAGAGAGAGAGAGAAAGAAAAAGATAGTGTGAGAGATAGAGAGAGAGAGAGTGAGAAAGAAAGAGATAGGGAGAGAAAGAGAGAGAGACAGAGAGAGGAAGAAAAAATGTGAGACAAGAGAGAGAGAGAGAAAGATAGAGTGTGTGGAAGAAAAAGTGTGAGACAAGAGGGAGAGAGAGAAAGATAGAGAGAGAGTGTGGAAGAAAAAGTGTGAGACAAGAGGGCGAGAGAGAGAGAGAAAGAAAAAGATAGAGTGAGAGATAGAGAGAGAGCGAGAGGAAGAAAAAGTTTGAGACAAGAGAGCGAGAGAGTGAGAAAGAAAGAGATAGAGAGAGAGAAAGAGAGAGAGAGAGAGCGAGAGGAAGAAAAAATGTGAGACAAGAGAGAGAGAGAAAGATAGAGAGAGAAAGAGAGAGTGTCGAAGAAAAAGTGTGAGACAAGAGAGAGAGAGAGAGAGAAAGATAGAGAGAAAAAGAAAGAGAGTGTGGAAGAAAAAGTGTGAGACGAGATCGAGAGAGAAAACGAGAAAGAAAGAGATAGAGAAAGAGAGAAAGAGAAAGAGAGAAAAAGAGAAAGAAAGAGAGAGTGTGGAAGAAAAAGTGTGAGACAACAGAGCGAGAGAGAGTGAGAAAGAAAGAGATAGAGAGATAGAGAGAGAAAGAGAGAGAGAGAGAGCGAGAGGAAGAAAAAATGTGAGACAAGAGAGAGAGAGAAAGATAGAGAAAGAAAGAGAGAGAGAGTGTGGAAGAAAAAGTGTGAGACAAGAGATCGAGAGAGAGAATGAGAAAGAAAGAGATAGAGAGAGAGAGAAAGAGATAGAAAGAGTGTGGAAGAAAACGTGTGAGACAAGAGAGCGAGAGAGAGTGAGAAAGAAAGAGATAGAGAGAGAGAGAAAGAGAAAGAAAGAGTGTGGAAGAAAACGTGTGAGACAAGAGAGCGAGAGAGAGTGAGAAAGAAAGAGATAGAGAGATAGAGAGAGAAAGAGAGAGAGATAGAGAGCGAGAGGAAGAAAAAAATGTGGGGCAAGAGAGAGAGAGAAAGATAGAAAAAGAAAAAGAGAGAGAGTGTGGAAGAAAAAGTGTGAGACAAGAGATCGAGAGAGCGAATGAGAAAGAAAGAGAGAGAGAGAAAGAGAGAGAGGGGAAGAAAAAGTGTGAGACGAGAGAGAGAGAGGGAGAGAGAAAGAGAGAGAAAGAGGAAGAAAAGGTGTGAGACAAGAGAGAGAAAGAGAGAGGGAAAGAGAGAGAGAGGAAGAAAAAGTGTGAGACAAGAGAGTGAGAGAGAAAGATAGAGAGAGAGTGTGGAAGAAAAAGTGTGAGACAAGAGAGAGAGAGAGAGAGAAAGAGAGAGGGAGGAAGAAAAAGTGTGAGACAAGAGAGTGAGAGAGAAAGATAGAGAGAGAGTGTGGAAGAAAAAGTGTGAGACAAGAGAGCGAGAGAGAGAGAGAGAGAGAGAGGGAAAGACAGAGAAAGAGGAAGAAAAGGTGTGAGACAAGAGAGAAAGAGAGAGAAAGAGGAAGAAAAAGTGTGAGACAAGAGAGCGAGAGAGAGAGAGAGAGAGAGAGAAAGACAGAGAAAGAGGAAGAAAAGGTGTGAGACAAGAGAGAAAGAGAGAGAAAGAGGAAGAAAAAGTGTGAGACAAGAGAGCGAGAGAGAGAGAGAAAGAGAGAGAAAGAGGAAGAAAAGGTGTGAGACAAGAGAGAAAGAGAGAGAGATAGAGAGAAAGAGAGAGAGAGAGGAAAATAAATTGTGAGACAAGAGAGAGAGACAGAAAGAGAGAGAGCGAGGGAGAGAGAGAGTGTGGAAGAAAAAGTGTGAGACAAGAGAGAGAGAGAGAGAATGACAACGAAAAAGACAGAGAAAGAAAGAGAGAAGAAGAAAAAGTGTGAGCCAAGAGGAAGAGAGAGAGAATGTGTAAAAGTATTTTTTAATCAGTTTTTATGAGTCCTTTCTTTTTCAGTCTATTTGATTAATATTCCTTTTTGTAATCAGGCTGACCAAAGCCTTGATTACAATCTTTGTGATGAACACATACTTTTCTGTCAGAGGACAAACTTGATCCTGTTCAACTGGAAGCAGATTAGATATCATTTTATTCAAGACTAAGACGACTAATTCAGGCTTCATATTTCATATTCTGTAGTCAAAAAAGGTTAAGAACTTATTTTCCTTGTCCAGTTGAGCTGGAGCCAAAGAGAAGAGGTCAAGGGCCCCTGTTGATCTCAACGGGGGCCCCGACACTCAGAGAGGTGGGGGCCCGCTGACACTCGTCATGTCACAAGCCTTGAATTGACAAACACGAACATGGCGGCAACACCGGCAGTCCCCAACTGCTCCCTGTTAACACTTAGTCAGTGCGGCAAACACTGAGGGGAACTGAAGTGTGAAGGAAATAGTTCCTAGGTGCGAAGAAAAGGAAGAAGAAGAAGAAGCATGAAAACAGATGACTCAGGAGCACAGAAGTCACCGCTCCACTGAATAAAGTCTCAAGTACCAGGAAAAAAAAAGTGGCTTTTATATTGGAGAGATTATTATATAGTTCTGATTTATAACACCAGAAGACTTACAGAGTTTGCGGCTAAATCCGGGGACTCAAAGTCATTTTAAACCGCATGGAGAAAAATCTACTCCCTGGTAAAATCACGGCACGATAACTTCAAAATAAAGACAACTTCAGATTGTTTTCTTTGCTTAAAGGCCTACTGCAGGGGTGCCCACACTTTTTCTGCAGGCGAGCTACTTTTCAATTGACCAACTCGAGGGGATCTACCTCATTTATATATATCATTTATATTTATTTATTTATGAAAGAGACATTTTTGTAAACAAGTTAAATGTGTTTAATGATAATACAAGCATGTGTAACACATATAGATGTCTTTCTTTCACGAAGCCAAGAATATAAGTTGGTGTATTACCTGATTCTGATGACTTGCATTGATTGGAATCAGACAGTAATGATGATAACGCCCACATTTTCAAATGGAGGAGAAAAAAAGTTGTCCTTTCTGTACAATACCACATGAAAGTGGTTGTTTTTTGGCATCTAATTCATCCAGCTTCCATACACTTTACAAGAAAAACATTGGCGGCAAATTCCGTAGCTTGCTCGATTGACATTCACGGCACCCGAGGGTCTTGTGAGATGACGCTGGCTGCTGCCAGTTCATTATTATGAAAAAATGACTGAGAGGAAGGCGAGAAACACTTTTTATTTCAACAGACTTTCGCGCCGTCCCTTCCGTCAAAACTCTAAAGGCCGACTGCACATTTCCTATCTTCACAATAAAAGCCCTGCTTCATGCTGCCTGCGCTAACAAAATAAGAGTCTCAGAAAGCTGGCGTGCACAAGTGATGTGCACGCCAGCTTTCTGAGGGATCGCTTGTGCACGCCAGTTTTCCGAGACTCTGTATTTAGTTAGCGCAGGCAGCATGAAGCAGGGCTTTTATTGTGAAGATAGGAAATGTGCAGTCGGCCTTTAGAGTTTTGACGGAAGGTACGGCGCGAGAGTCTGTTGAAATAAAAAGTGTTTCTCGCCTTCCTCTCGGTCATATTTTCATAATAATGATCTTGCAGCAGCCAGCGTCATCTCACAAGACCCTCCGGTACCGTGAATGTCATTTAAGTGACGTCTTGGTGAAGATTGATGGTCACAAATTTTTAGGTCTATTTTTTTTAAAAGCCTGGCTGGAGATCGACTGACACACCCCCCGCGGTCGACTGGTAGCTCGCGATCGACGTAATGGGCACCCCTGGTGTACTGAAATGAGATTTTCTTATTTAAACGGGGATAGCAGGTCCATTCTATGTGTCATACTTCATCATTTCGCGATATTGCCATATTTTTGCTGAAAGGATTTAGTAGAGAACATCCACGATAAAGTTCGCAACTTTTGCTCGCTAATAAAAAAAGCCTTGCCTGTACCGGAAGTAGCGGACGATGTGCGCGTGATGTCACGGGTTGTGGAGCTCCCCACATCTGAACGTTGTTTACAATCATGACCACCAGCAGCGAGAGCGATTCGGACCGAGAAAGCGACGATTTCCCCATTAATTTGAGCGAGAATGAAAGATTCGTGGATGAGGAAAGTGAGAGTGAAGGACTAGAACATGGGTGTCAAACTCTGGCCTGCAGTGTATTTTCATTTGGCCCTTGAGGCAATATCAAATTAATATTAGAGCTGACCCGCCGGTATTATACAGCGGCGGTGTCGCTGTAACACCACATTCACCGCTAATACTCATACCACTAACTTTCCTGACTTGTCCAAGTCAAAGAAAAAAAAAATAAGAGTTGTACAAATTATTGGAAACTCAAGACACTCCTGCATTATGTCCTTCACAAGTGTATGTAAACTTTTGACCACGACTGCGTTTTGTTTTTTTTCAGTCAAAATGAAAAAAATCTGGTGGTGGAACTGTGGACCAGCTCTATACTCTCGGCAGGGTTCTTGAGGGTGCATGGGAGTTTGCCCAACCAGTCTACATGTGCTTTGTGGACTTGGAGAAGGCATTCGACCGTGTCCCTCGGGAAGTCCTGTGGGGAGTGCTCAGAGAGTATGGGGTATCAGACTGTCTTATTGTGGCGGTCCGCTCCCTGTATGATCAGTGCCAGAACTTGGTCCGCATTGCCGGCAGTAAGTCGGACACATTTCCAGTGAGGGTTGGACTCCGCCAAGGCTGTCCTTTGTCACCGATTCTGTTCATGACTTTTATGGACAGAATTTCTAGGCGTTGAGGGGTTCCGGTTTGGTGACCGCAGGATTAGGTCTCTGCTTTTTGCAGATGATGTGGTCCTGATGGCTTCATCTGACCGGGATCTTCAGCTCTCACTGGATCGGTTTGCAGCCGAGTGTGAAGCGACCGGAATGAGAATCAGCACCTCCAAGTCCGAGTCCATGGTTCTCGCCCGGTAAAGGGTGGAATGCCATCTCCGGGTTGGGGAGGAGACCCTGCCCCAAGTGGAGGAGTTCAAGTACCTAGGAGTCTTGTTCACGAGTGAGGGAAGAGTGGATCGTGAGATCGACAGGCGGATCGGTGTGGCGTCTTCAGTAATGCGGACGTTGTACCGATCCGTTGTGGTGAAGAAGGAGCTGAGCCGGAAGGCAAAGCTCTCAATTTACCGGTCGATCTACGTTCCCATCCTCACCTATGGTCATGAGCTTTGGGTCATGACCGAAAGGATAAGATCACGGGTACAAGCGGCCGAAATGAGTTTCAGGCTCTCCCTTAGAGATAGGGTGAGAAGCTCTGTCATCCGGGAGGAACTCAAAGTAAAGCCGCTGCTCCTTCACATCAAGAGGAGCCAGATGAGGTGGTTCGGGCATCTGGTCAGGATGCCACCCGAACGCCTCCCTAGGGAGGTGTTTAGGGCACGTCCAACTGGTAGGAGGCCACGGGGAAGACCCAGGACACGTTGGGAAGACTATGTCTCCCGGCTGGCCTGGGAACGCCTCGGGATCCCCCAGGAAGAGCTACACGGAGAGCGAAGTCTGGGTTTCCCTGCTTAGGCTGTTGCCCCCGCGACCCGACCTTGGATAAGCGGAAGAAGATGGATGGATGAAAAAAAATCAGTGAGAAAATATGAAGTACTTTATTGACACGTATCATTTCCAGGTGTTTGCGGGCCGGATACAATCTGGGTTTGACACCCGTGCTTTTTCCATATCCGAAAAACGTCACAGGACTGACAAATTCCAAACGGACCCTTCGGGGGAAAGTAGAAAAGAAGGCAAGATTGTTTTACAAACATCTCTCGCAACTCCACCACGGTTTGATTTCACATTTTCAGGACCAAAGACACATAAGCAGGTACCGTCAGGTTAGAAAAACTGGTTTTCCATAAAAGGTCCCATTGAAGGTAGTTTTCCGGTTTACAAGATATGTTTAGTTTTTGTCTTAAAGTGGACCTGCTGGCAGCCGCATGCACGACTGCTCATCTTTGGGGACCTGCTGGCAGATGTCTTTTAGTGCCGCTGTGACACACCACGGCGGTTAAAGTGGCCAGAGGAGCATCCCGACATCTGATTGCAAGAGTGACTCCATAAAACAGGACGGCTACAAGCTGGAACCAAGACTGTAATGTGCATAAAGCAGTGTTTTTCAACCACTGTGCCGTGGCACACTAGTGTGCCGTGGGAGATGATCTAATTTCACCTATTTGGGTTAAAAATATGTTTTGCCAACCAGTCATTTTAGTCTGCAAGTGATGTGTTGTTGTTGTTGAGTGTCGGTGCTGTCTAGAGCTCGGCAGAGTAACCGTGTAATACTCTTCCATATCAGTAGGTAGCAGCCGGTAGCTAATTGCTTCGTAGATGTCGGAAACAGCGGGGGGCAAGGTGCAGGTAAAAAGGTGCCTAATGCTTAAACCAAAAAAAACCAAAAGGTGATTGCCCTTAACTTTAACATTTGACGACCAAATAATAAAACAAGGTGACTCGGTAAAAAATCTGGGTATTATCTTCGACCCAACTCTGTCCTTTGAGTCACACATTAAAAGCGTTACTAAAACGGCCTTCTTTCATCTCCGTAATATCGCTAAAATTCGCTCCATTTTGTCCACTAAAGACGCCGAGATCATTATCCATGCGTTTGTTACGCCTCGTCTCGATTACTGTAACGTATTATTTTCGGGTCTCCCCATGTCTAGCATTAAAAGATTACAGTTGGTACAAAATGCGGCTGCTAGACTTTTGACAAGAACAAGAAAGTTTGATCACATTACGCCTGTACTGGCTCACCTGCACTGGCTTCCTGTGCACTTAAGATGTGACTTTAAGGTTTTACTACTTACGTATAAAATACTACACGGTCTAGCTCCATCCTATCTTGCCGATTGTATTGTACCATATGTCCCGGCAAGAAATCTGCGTTCAAAAGACTCCAGCTTATTAGTGATTTCTAGAGCCCAAAAAAAGTCTGCGGGCTATAGAGCGTTTTCCGTTCGGGCTCCAGTACTCTGGAATGCCCTCCCAGTAACAGTTCGAGATGCTACCTCAGTAGAAGCATTTAAGTCTCACCTTAAAACTCATCTGTATACTCTAGCCTTCAAATAGACCTCCTTTTTAGACCAGTTGATCTGCCGTTTCTTTTCTTTTTTCTCCTATGTCCCCCCCTCCCTTGTGGAGGGGGTCCAGTCCGATGACCATGGATGAAGTACTGGCTGTCCAGAGTCGAGACCCAGGATGGACCGCTCGCCTGTGTATCGGTTGGGGACATCTCTACGCTGCTGATCCGCCTCCGCTTGAGATGGTTTCCTGTGGACGGGACTCTCGCTGCTGTCTTGGATCCGCTTGAACTGAACTCTCGCGGCTGTGTTGGAGCCACTATGGATTGAACTTTCACAGTATCATGTTAGACCCGCTCGACATCCATTGCTTTCGGTCCCCTGGGGGGGTTGCCCACATCTGAGGTCCTCTCCAAGGTTTCTCATAGTCAGCATTGTCACTGGCGTCCCACTGGATGTGAATTCTCCCTGCCCACTGGGTGTGAGTTTTCCTTGGCCTTTTGTGGGTTCTTCCGAGGATGTTGTAGTCGTAATGATTTGTGCAGTCCTTTCAGACATTTGTGATTTGGGGCTATATAAATAAACATTGATTGATTGATTGATTGATCTTCGGGCCAGTGGTGCAACTTGAACCCCTCCCTGTTAGTGTTGTTACACCCTCCGACAACACACTGACGAGGCATGATGTCTCCAAGGTTCCAAAAAATTGTCCAAAAAATGGAAAATAACAGAGCTGAGACCCGGTGTTTGTAATGTGTTGAAAATGAAAATGGTGGGTGTGTTACCTCGGCGACGTCACGTTCTGACGTCATCGCTAAAAGACCGATAAACAGAAAGGCGTTTAATTCGCCCAAATTCACCCATTTAGAGTTCGGAAATCGGTTAAAAAAATAGATGGTCTTTTTTCTGCACCATCAAGGTATATATTGACGCTTACATAGGTCTGGTGATAATGTTCCCCTTTAATGATTTCTGCTGGTGGTGTGCCTACGCATTTTTTCAACGCAAAAAATGTGAAAAAAAGGTTGAAAAAACTGGCATAAAGAACGTCAATAGGACCCTTTTTTTTTAATGCAATGTGTTTTGGCCACAGGGAGCATCATCTGGAGGAGGATGCTGAAAAATATAAAAGTGGCCTGGATTCGTAATTTGAAAACAGGCTTTTTTTTTTCTTTTTTTTTTACAAAATATACAAAAAATAATAAAGCAATAGATTTCCAATGTAAGGTATATTTAAGAGAAATGTTGTGTATTTTTAAAATATTTTTTAGTCGAGCAACTTTGACATACATGGCGATAAGGTTGAAAACAGGCTTTTTAGCATGGTATTTACCGTGGTAGAATCAGGATGCTGAAAAGGAGAAAAAGCATACGACAATAATAAAGTAATAGATTTATAAAGTTTATTATCAAGGGAGAAGTACAAACCCCGTTTCCATATGAGTTGGGAAATTGTGTTAGATGTAAATATAAACAGAATACAATGATTTGCAAATCATTTTCAACCCATATTCAGTTGAATATGCTACAAAGACAACATATTTAAACTGATAAACATTTTTTTTTATTAAATAATCATTAACTTGAGAATTTGATGGCAGCGAAACATGACAAAAAAGTTGGGAAAGGTGGCAATAAATACTGATAAAGTTGAGGAATGCTCATCAAACACTTATTTGGAACATACCACAAGTGTGCAGGCTAATTGGGAACAGGTGGGTGCCATGATTGGGTATAAAAGCAGCTTCCGTGAAATGCTAAGTAATTCACAAACAAGGATGGGGCGAGGGTCACCAATTTGTAAGCAAACAGTTTTAGAACGACATTTCTCAACGAGCTATTGCAAGGAATTTAGGGATTTTACCATCTACGGTCCGTAAAATCATCAAAAGGTTCAGAAAAACTGGAGAAATCACTGCACGTAAGCGATGATATTACGGCCCTTTGACCCCTCAGGCGGTACTGCACCAAAAACCGACATCAGTGTGGAAAGGATATCACCACATGGGCTCAGGAACACTTCGTAAAACCACTGTCAGTAACTACAGTTGGTCGCTACATCTGTAAGTGCAAGTTAAAACTCTACGAAGCAAAGCGAAAGCCATTTATCAACAACACCCAGGAACGCCACCGGCTTCGCTGGGCCCGAGCTCATCTAAGATGGACTGGTGCAAAGCGGAAAAGTGTTCTGTGGTCTGACGAGTCCACATTTCAAATTATATTTGGAAGCTCTGGACGTGGTGTCGTCCGAAACAAAGAGGAAAATAACCATCCGGATTGTTATAGGCGCAAAGTTCAAAAGCCAGCATCTGTGATGGTATGGGGGTGTATTAGTGCCCAAGGCATGGGTAACTTACACATCTGTGAAGGAACCATTAATGCTGAAAGGTACATACAGGTTTTGGAGCAACATATGTTGTCATCCAAGCAACGTTATCATGGACGCCCCTGCTTATTTCAGCAAAATAATGCCAAGCCACGTGTTACAACAGCGTGGCTTCGTAGTAAAAGATTGCGGGTACTTTCCTGGCCTGCCTGTAGTCCAGACCTGTCTTCCATGGAAAATGTGTGGCGCATTATGAAGCGTAAAATACGACAGCGGAGACCCCGGACTGTTGAACAACTGAAGCTCTACATAAAACAAGAATGGGAAAGAATTCCATTTTCAAATCTTCAACAATTAGTTTCCTCAGTTCCCAAACATTTATTGAGTGTTGTTAAAAGAAAAAGTGTGTTTTTTTGAGGAACATTTATTTTTTAGAAGGGGATTTAATTGTCCCCATTGTAATTCGTGAGAACAGCCTTTAGAATTTCCGGAACAATGTGTTTTCAAGTCATTTGTTGGAGGGGACTTTGTGCCGCCGTGCATCTTTTGTCTTTTAACAGCAAACGCATGTGGCAGTTAAATGAACGGCCAGATTAAAAGAGGCCATCACTTAGGTAGATAAAAAAGGGAGAAACACAACTTCAATTAAGTCAATGACTCAATCGGAAAGGAATATAAAAGTCCTATTAAAAGATACATGTCTCCTCTTGGGAGTTTGGCGTTGGCATCGGCAGATTTCAGCAAACGGGCGCCAGGACGTGAATTTACCGGCAGAGCAAAGCAGTTTTGGCCTAAAGCAGGGCTGTCAAACTCATTTTAGATGGGGGGTGGGCACATGGAGAATCATCAAGTGGGACGAGACTGGTGAAATCACGGCACGATAACTTAAACATAAAGACAACTTCAGGTTGCTTTCTTTGTTTAAAAATAAAACAAAAACATTCTGAAAATACATCAACCATAATGATGTTGGGGTTAATAGTAGAGATGTCCGGTAATGGCTTTTTTTGCTGATATCCCATATTGTCCAACTCCTATTTACCGATTCCGTTAACAACCGATACTGATATATACAGTCGTGGAATAAACTATTATTGTTGTGATGCCCCGCTGGATGCATTAAACAATGTAACAAGGTTTTTCCAAAATAAATCAACTCAAGTTTTGGAAAATAATCCCAACATGGCACTGCTATATTTATTATTTAAGTCACAAAGTGCATTTTTTTTTTTTTAACATGCCTCAAAACAGCATTTTGGAATTTGGGATATGCTTTCCCTGAGAGAGCATGAGGAGGTTGAGTTAGTGCTGCAAGGGCTTCCGGGTATTTGTTCTGTTGTGTTTATGTTGTGTTACGGTGCGGATGTTCTCCCGAAATTGTGTTTGTCATTCTTGTCGATATTTTAGTTTTTTCCTCTGCATTTGTCTGTTTCCTGTGTTTAGTATTTCCTGTCTTTTAGTTCCGGTCAAGTGCTCTTAATTTGTCAGCTTCCTGCCTTGTTCCCTGAGTGCTGTGTTCCCCTTCAGCTGCGGCTGATTGGCATCTGGCCACACCTGTTGCCAATCAGCCGGCTCCTATTTGTACCTCCTTTGTCTTGTGTCAGTTGCTGGATCATTGTATTGTCATTCGTATTGTCGTTGCCGTATGTCGCTCCTGTCGTTGCTATCGTGTCATTTTATGGCAGCGTAGCGGTAAGCTACATTTGTTTGTTTGTAACTTACTGTTTTTTGTTCCCTGCTTCTGTTTTGTTTTCACTCCACAAATAACGACTTCTGTTTTCCTGTTTGCTACCCGCTAGCTTCCACGCTAGGCCCTTTTTTGTTTCTTGCTAGCTTCTATGCTAAAGACCCTTAGTTTGTTATCCGCCTCGTGCGCGCTTTGTGTTAGTACCCTTTTGTTTGGTTTAGTCTTAGTATTTATATTAAAATCATGGTTGCTCACTCCATGCCTGCCTCCATCTCTGCATCTTGGGGTTCGTCAACAGATAACCTTGACATGTTTGGTGTGGGTTCACAGTCTGGCGCGTATTTGTAGAAGTGTTAAAGTCGTTTATACGGCCACCCTCAGTGTGACCTGTATGGCTGTTGACCAACTATGCTTTGCATTCACTTGTATATGTGTCAAAAGCCGTAGGTATTAATTAATTCCATCCATCCATCCATTTTCTACCGCTTATTCCCTTTTTGGGGTCGCGGGGGGCGCTGGCGCCTATCTCAGCTACAATCAGGCGGAAGGCGGGGTACACCCTGGACAAGTCGCCACCTCATCGCAGGGCTAACACAGATAGATAGACAACATTCACACTCACATTCAGACAGTATTAATTAATTAATCAATTAATTAATTACTAATTTAAGGTTTAAGACTTCCTGCCTGTCTCATGGATCTACGAGCCTGCTCTGCACTGAGCTCGCCTCCGGGAGCGTGCCGAGAACGTTCCAGCCCAGGCTGAGGCACGCCAGCAATCAGCGCACCTGTCACTGATCAAAGAACCTGCCTTTATAAACCTGCATGACCTGCTATCCCGCGCCAGAACATAGTCATCTGTTCCTGTACAGTAAGCGATCATCAAGCCATAAGCATTCTCTCTCAGTGTTTTCTCCGCCGTCGTGTTGATTGTCTCGTGTCCTCATCGTCCTCCTTGCAGCCTGCCCTCGTTCCCACGTCACGAGCTGTGTGTCCCTTCTTCCCGCGTTCCCTTTGCTTCCTTGGGTGCCTTTTGGATCTCGACCTCCCGCTTGGAGGCGGACCTTACCTGCCTGTCTCACGGATCTACGAGCCTTCCGTCTCTCTCGCTCAACACTCACGGTAACACTCAATAGTTAATTCCCACACATAGTCGCACATCATACACCTTTGGATTAGTTTAACACTTCATTTATTATTTATATATACATATATATTGTACGTATTGTATATGTAGATAAATATTGAGCTTAAACAACCCCCCCGTCTGTGCCGTCCCCTCCTCCTGCACAAACGTAACAAACATTATCCCTACAAGCTACTTAAGTCGCGGTCAAGGGTCATTTGTCTTCCGAAGGTCATTTCAAGCCGCTCAGCTCGCTGCTAATTGGCGACGCAGCGTCATTGTTACACATGAACACCGCCGATCTTTAAACGCCGAAGATTGCACCCTCGCCGTCTTTTTAAGTGTTTCTGCCCAACAAAACACTCGTCTGGAAAGAACACAAAGTTGTTTGTGTCACCTCTGGGGAGTCGGCACTTAATCAAAGCGTCGCTGCCGGGTCCCGAGCGGGGTGGAGTCGGCACGTCGGAAACCTCGACGAGGGCAGAGTCCGTCTACTCGCTGCGAGGCTTCTATTTAGTCTGCGTGCTCGTGTGCTGCATGCAAACTGCTGGAATTGCCGGTAAATATCCTTAATTATCCTGATTATTTATTAAAAGCCTCGGTTAAACGAGAGAAGCAAAAGGCAGAACAGAGCGCCAGATTCCCAAAAAACATTTCATATTAAAATGTAGTGCAGAAAAGTAGTTGTTTGTACTACATTATGTTTAGTTTTTATGCATTATTTCTCATTTAAAAATGTCATATTTTTTCTTTTTAAAAGGCACATTAAAATTGGGCTGTTTTGAATTCATTGAATTCAATTAATTACTATCTTAAATTAAGAGCTCTGTCAGTGACCGTCATAGTACCTCAATAGTTGAGATACTGCTGTAGTTTATAAATACATTTATATACTATATTGCCAAAAGTATTTGGCCACCTGCCTTGACTCACATATGAACTGGAAGTGCCATCCCATAGTGTTCAATATGATGTTGGTCCACATTATATATATATATATATATATATATATATATATATATATATATATATATATATATATATATATATATATATATATATATATATATATATAAAATGGTTTATATAGGGCACCTATACAAACCATTGTATGTGAATGCTTCCATTAAAATCTCCTGATGATTGACGGAACCCCTCATGAAACAGTTCTGTAGAGATGAAGTAGTCTTGTGATTTTTCCCTACATATTGCGCTCTACCACGGTATCGAGCACTATTCTCTGGATAATCCAATCAAGACATATATATATATACACATACTGTATATATATATATATATATATATATATACACATACATATATATATGTAGATATATATACATACATATATACACACATACATACATACATACATGTATACATATAGATATACATATATACATACACACAAACACACAAATATATTTGCAGATATACATATATAGACACACACACACACACACACACACACACACACACACACACACACACACACACACACACACACAACCACACATATATAGACACACACACACACACACACCTTCACCTTAGAGAGGAGGAAAGCAATGGATGTCGAGCGGGTCTAACATGATACTGTGAAATATATATTTATACATACTTTCATTTACACACATATTCATATATATATATATATATATATATATATATATATATATATATATATATATATATATACATATACACAGACACACACAAACACACACACAGACACATGCATATAAATGTATTCACACACATTATATACATACATATATATATATATATATATATATACATATATACATACATATATGTATATATATATATATATATATATATATATATATATATATATATATATATATATATATATATGTATACACATACATACATACATACATGTATACATATAGATATACATATATAAATACACACAAACACACAAATATATTTGCAGATATACATATATAGACACACACACACACACACACACACACACACACACACACACACACACACACACAACCACACATATATATATACATATATATATCTATATATATATATATATATATATATATATATATACATACATATATATACACATACATACATTCACACACAGATACATACATTTATATACAAACATATATATAAACATACATATATCTGCAGATATACATACACAGACACATATATATACACACACACATATATATGCAGATGTACATATAGATATACATATATATACATATATATTTATACATACTTTCATTTACACACATATTCATATATATATATATATATACGTTATACACAGACACACACAAACACACACACAGACACATGCATATAAATGTATTCACACACATTATATACATACATATATATATATATATATATATATATATATATACATATATATATATATATATATATACATATATATATATATATACATATATATATATATATATATATACATATATATATATATATATATATATGTATACAAATATATATATATATATAAGTTAGGGCAGTCAGGTGAAAACTATTAATATTTAATTGCGATTAATCACATTTACTTCATACTTAACTCAAAATTAATCATGTTTAATTGCAAATATAATTATTTTTCATCATTAATAAGTGTGCCCTACACAGACAAAAAAAAAAATCCTGTTTTTATTTCCACGACTGGACAATTAGTTTGCTTTAACGAATTGTTTTTTCAAACATTATGCTTTTGTAATTTGTCAGAAAATAATATAGCACTGGCGACGCGGTCAGAACGCATGCTTTGACAAATGTTCCCCCTTTTGTGTGCTGAAGTGGAAGAGTTACATCACACATAATGAACACACATTTGCCGCCCCGCCAGCACCGCATAATTCAGTCTGCAACATCTCTCCATCGCCGAGGTTCCCTACGGGGTTGTCCTCCTCCAGGCCCGTAAAAGGGGAGTACAGACAGCTGAAGCTGAGGAGCAGGTGGTGCTTTACGGACACCATTTTGGAAGATAATTGCGAACGTGACACGCCGTAAGCGACAAGTGTCACGAGTGGCGCCATCCGTCCTCCCCTCCCCAAAAATAATCCATTTGTCTCCCCGGGCCGTAAACGTTGATACCATCCGGTGGTGAAGCAAGCAGCTCGGAAACAAAGTGAAAGCAACGGGCTGCGTTCGAGCACAGATTGGCGCACACCGTCTTCAATGTGTGTCCTTGGATCCTTTCCACGCGCTCTGAATGAAATGTGCCGTTTGTGCTCAATAGACGGTTTTATCACCACTCAATATTCCTTTTAACGGGAAAATATGTTCCTTTGGTTGTGTCAGCCCAGGCTGAGCAGGACTAAAAAACCAATGGAAATCGACATATTTGGCAACTAACTGGATGATAAAGACATTGATTCAACGTTGATTATACATACAGTCTGTCATGTTTGTGTGTTCATGTTTCCTTTTAGTCATGTTCGGTTGTTTTTTGGACATTGTTTCCTGCTTTTGCACTTCCTTGTTTGCTTTGTTTCCATGCCAACCCATTAGTTTTCACCTGTCCCCATGTCATGCACCTGTTTTCAATCACCATAGTATTATTTAAGCCACAGTTACCAGGTAGTCAGCCTGGGAACATCACCTCCTTCACCCATGATATCCATGCTGCTTTGTCTCATTCCCTTGTCTCGGTCACAGTAAGTTTTTGTTAGTCATGCCACAGTGCAAGTGTTTTGTTTCATGTTTATAGCTGTGGAGAAACGCAGCCGACGGGCCAACAGCTGGCTGAGAGAAGCGGTCCTGACCATGATGGAGGCCAGGAGGTGGGGCATGCAGCGGCGAGGAGAGCGGCAATCTGAGTCAGGTGCGTAAGACACACACCTGCTCACAATCTCTCCATCTGCTGCTACAGCACAAGAAGGGTGAAGGAAGAACGACCGGGGGGAAGACGGAGGAGGAACGGCAGCACACGGCAACGACACCAGCGACGAGAGCGACCACGCAAAGACATGAGCCCCCGCGGAAGACGCAACACCCGGCCACCGAAAGGTGCGCGAAGACGAGCAGCCAAGGGCGCGCTAGAAAGTGGCGCAACTGATTGGGACACAACGACGCAGTTTATTGAAATAATAAATGTATGTCAACCCTGCTATGGTCCTGGCAGGAAGTCTGTCACAATTGGCGCCCAACCAAGAGAGGACCATCAGGAGCGGAGGACGACGACGTCATCTGGGCTCTCGTGGCAAAAGTTACACCAGGCTGCTCGAGGAGAAGCGCCGGGAGACTCAAAGACTGGAAGCGCTGTTGGAGCAGGCCGACCACCAGAGCCAGCTGCCGGCCAAAAGGAAGGAGGACGAGTGCCCCCCCGGAGGAAGAAATGTACATGGAAGAAGTTTACGTTGAGAATGAAGTTTACTTTAATGGTGAAATCTATGTTGATGATGAAGTCTATGATGATGATGAAGATTACGACGATGATGATAAAATTTATGATAAAGAAGAAGATAAAGAAGAAGTTGAAGATGACGAAAAAGAAGTTAAAGAAGCAGAAGTTGATGAAGGTGAAGAAGAAGTTAAAGAAGTTGAAGTTCAAGAAAATGACGAAGAAAAATAAATAATTGAAGAAATTCTGGAAGATAAAGAAGACGAAGAAGATGATGAAAATGGAGAAGAAATTAAAGATGAAGACGAAATCGAAGAACCTCAGGAAATTGAGAGAAGAAGAAATACTTGAAGAAATTCAGGAAAATGAAGATGAAGAAGTGGAAGAGGAAGAAGAAGTTGAAGATAAAGAAGGTAAAGATAAAGAAGAAGTTACATAAGAAGTTGAAACTCAAGAAATTGAGAGAAAAGAAGAATTACTTGGAGAAATGCAAGAAGAGAACGGAGAGGGCAAAGAGGACAAAGACAAACTTAAACAAGAAGAAGTAACTCAAGAAATTGAGATGAAGACGTAATCAGAGAACCTCAGGAAATTGAGAGAGAAGAAATACTTGAAGAAATTCAGGAAAATGAAGATGAAGAAGTGGAAGAGGAAGAAGAAGTTGAAGATAAAGAAGGTAAAGATAAAGAAGAAGTAAAATAAGAAGTTGAAACTCAAGAAATTGTGAGAAAATAATAATTACTTGGAGAAATGCAAGAAGAGAACGCAGAAGGCAAAGAGGACAAAGACAAACTTAAACAAGAAGAAGTAACTCAAGAAATTGAGATAAAAGAAATAATTGAAGAATTTCTGGAAAATGATGAAGATGAACAAGAAGAGGAAGAAATTGAGGATGAAGAAGAGGTTGGAAAAGCTCAAGAATATGAGAAAGAAATTTGTGGAGAAATACAAGAAAAGGAAAAAGAGGACAAAGAGGGCAATGAAAAACTCAATGAGGACAAGGAGAAAGACAAAGTAGATGGCAGGAAGTCCGTCACAATAGCCTTTGTGCTAGTCTTTTGTTTTCTTGTCAAGTTTGTTCTCCGCCCTCGTGCGCGCCTCACGTTTGCTTCCTTTGGTTGTAGTTTGTTAGTAGAAATAAATCTGTAACTTCATTCACGCCTTGCTCGTGCCAACTTTTCTTTGCCTCGGAAAAACAATCCACGTCCAAGTCCAAGTCGTGACACAGTCGACATACACTTTTAAAGAACATAATGTCATGGCTGTCTTGGGTTTCCAATCATTTAACTACGGTACTCCAAAGTAAAATTGTACTTACTGTTAAGTCTTATATAATCAAAGAATTTTCTGACAACATGAACAAAACTGTTTTTATAGGCCGGGGGTCGGCAACCCGCGGCTCTAGACATGCGGTGCTTTAGCGCCGCCCTAGTGGCTCTCTGGAGCTTTTTCAAAACTGTATGAAAAATGGAAAAAGATGAGGGGGACAAACATATAAAAAATATATTTTTTGTTTTAATATGGTTTCTGTAGGAGGACAAACATGACACAAACCTCCCTAATTGTTGTAAAGCACACTGTTTGTATTAAACATGCTTCACTGATTCGAGTATTTAGCGAGTCTTACTAATTTTGGCGTCCTTGAACTCACCGTAGTTTGTTTACATCAGGGGTGTCCAAACTTTATCCACTGAGGGCCGCACACTGATAAATCAAAGCAAGCGGGGGCCATTTTGATATTTTTTATTTTAAAAAACAATACAATATATGTATAAAAAATATACATTTCGGCCCCAAAGGGTTTTGGTCAAAAAAATATTAAAAATGTGTCATTGTTCAGTATTACTTTTTTATTATCATTCAAATTTTAAATCTCTATATCAACATTAGGTCTATATGTCAATATAATGATTTTAAAGATTTAAGTTTTATGCTCTTTTTGTCACAAAAAAAACATTTTTTTATGAAAAAAAAAAATCACAAAATATGCGATAATTTCACCCAATAATTTTTGCAAGTGGAATATTTGAGATTTTATAATAATTGGAGCATTAAAAAGGTCAATAATTCATAACACCATTGATTCTAATTCATTATTATTTTTTGAGCAATGACACCTAAAAACAAATCACACTAAAATAATTGAGGATCCAAAAGGGTCCTACTCATTAAAGTGTTAGAAAATAAATCAACATTTTTTTTTCAACATTTACTTTCAACACAATAATCTTGAGATCAACTTCATATCCATCCGTCAATTAAAAGTTTTATTGTTGTTTATGTTTTTTGTTTGTTCATTGTAGGCCCTCCTTTTAAAAAAAACAGCTCCGTTTTTTACATGGCAAACACAAAATATGCAACATTTACCCCAAAAAATATCTCAAAGTGGAATATTTAACGTGATGTAATTGGAGCCTTGAATAGGTCAATAATTCATGATGACATTGATTTTGATTCATTATATTCCAAGATGGCGGCGCCCGGACGGGCTGCGCTCTCGAGGAGCTCCTGCTAAAGATGGAACATTTGGCAGAAATACCGGACAATTCCACAAACTTTATGGCTGGCTCACATCGTGGTCACTCCGTGATCACGTACGACCGCCAGACACTTCTGGATGTGGACGAATCGGGCCGTTTTGGACTGATAGACACTTGCGTGCTAGACATGCTAACTAGCATGGGAATACATCGGCGGCTACATCCAGCGGCCTGTGAAGCAGGGGAGTCTAGTAGCAGCGGGGGCCGTCTACGGAGCAGACGCCAGCGGTGTGATCGGAAACGCGGATGCCGAGCGGGGCTAAAAACAAAGCAGAAGGCTAATCCCCACAGAACACCACTTTCCTCCATCCCAAAGACGGATTTAGATGGAAAATGCGAGACTACTGGTCTGGGTAAGGAGTCAGTTAAATTAGAACACGTTTTTTCTGCTTTGAGTGTTTCAGAGTTGGACATGTGTTTTACTGAGGTGGCTAACTATGATGTGTGCAGTTTATCAAAGCAACAAACAAACAATCGGAAAATCCCCGTTACTGAGGTGGCTAACCATGATGTGTGCAGTTTATCAAAGCAACAAACAAACAATCGGAAAATCCCCGTTACTGAGGTGGCTAACCATGATGCGTGCAGTTTATCAAAGCAACAATCAAACAATCGGAAAATTCCTGTCGTATCAATTCCTAGATATGGTCGTAACTATACTAAATGCACTGGGCATAATAAACACAACATTATTAATATTGCTACTACAGATAATTTGATCAAAAATTCCCTAAAACAGCCCACTACCTATAATATAGGTTTTTTAAACATAAGATCATTGTCTCCCAAAACGTTGTTAGTTAATGATATTATCAGAGACAACAATCTTAACGTCATCGGTCTCAGCGAAACCTGGCTTAAACCAAACGACTTTTTTGCGCTAAATGAGGCATGTCCTCCTAACTTTACACATGCGCATATTGCCCGTCCGCTCAAAAGGGGTGGGGGGGTCGCACTAATATACAACGAAAACTTTAACCTTAGTCCTAACATAAATAATAAATATAAATCGTTTGAGGTGCTTACTATGAGGTCTGTCACACCGCTGCCTCTACACCTGGCTGTTATCTACCGGCCCCCAGGGCCCTATTCGGACTTTATTAATGAATTCTCAGAGTTCGTTGCTGATCTAGTGACACACGCCGATAATATAATCATAATGGGGGACTTTAATATCCATATGAATACCCCATCGGACCCACCGTGCGTAGCGCTCCGGACTGTAATTGATAGCTGTGGTCTCACACAAATAATAAATGAACCCACGCATCGCAACGGTAATACGATAGACCTAGTGCTTGTCAGGGGCATCACCGTTTCCAAAGTTACGATACTCCCGTATACTAAAGTATTGTCCGATCATTACCTTATAAAATTCGAGGTTCAGACGCATGATCGTCAAACTAATAATAATAATACCTGCTATAGCAGCCGCAACATTAATACAGCCACAACGACAACTCTTGCTGACCTACTGCCCTCGGTAATGGCACCATTCCCAAAGTATGTGGGCTCTACTGATAACCTCGCTAACAACTTTAACGACGCCCTGCGCGAAACCATTGATAACATAGCACCGCTAAAGTTAAAAAAGGCTCCAAAAAAGCGCACCCCGTGGTTTACAGAAGAAACTAGAGCTCAGAAATTATTATGTAGAAAGCTGGAACGCAAATGGCGCACGACTAAACTTGAGGTGCACCATCAAGCATGGAGTGATGGTTTAATAACTCATAAACGCATGCTTACCTTAGCTAAAGCTAAATATTACTCAAATCTCATCCACCGTAATAAAAACGATCCTAAATTTTTGTTTAGTACGGTAGCATCGCTAACCCAACAAGGGACTCCTTCCAGTAGCTCCACCCACTCAGCTGATGACTTTATGCAATTCTTTAGTAAGAAAATTGAAGTCATTAGAAAGGAGATTAAAGACAATGCGTCCCAGCTACAACGGGGTTCTATTAACACTGACACGATGGTATATACGGCGGATACTGCCCCCCAAAATAGTTTCTCCCGTTTTGAGGAAATAACATTAGAGGAATTGTTACAACGTGTAAATGGAATAAAACAGACAACATGTTTACTTGACCCTCTTCCTGGGAAACTGATCAGGGAGCTCTTTGAATTATTAGGTCCATCAGTGCTAAATATTATAAACTTATCACTCTCCTCGGGCACTGTTCCCCTAGCATTGAAAAAAGCGGTTATTCATCCTCTTCTTAAAAGACCTAACCTCGATCCTGACCTCATGGTAAATTACCGACCGGTGTCTCACCTTCCCTTTATTTCAAAAATCCTTGAAAAAATTGTTGCGGAGCAGTTAAATGAACACTTAGCGTCTAACAATCTATGTGAAACCTTTCAATCCGGTTTCAGGGCAAATCACTCCACGGAGACAGCCCTCGCAAAAATGACTAATGATCTATTGCTAACGATGGATTCTGATGCGTCATCTATGTTGCTGCTCCTCGATCTTAGCGCTGCTTTCGATACCGTCGATCATAATATTTTATTAGAACGTATCAAAACACGAATTGGTATGTCAGACTTAGCCCTGTCTTGGTTTAACTCTTATCTTACTGATAGGATGCAGTGTGTCTCCCATAACAATGTGACCTCGGACTACGTTAAGGTAACGTGTGGAGTTCCCCAGGGTTCGGTCCTTGGCCCTGCACTCTTCAGCATCTACATGCTGCCGCTAGGTGACATCATACGCAAATACGGTATTAGCTTTCACTGTTATGCTGATGACACCCAACTCTACATGCCCCTAAAGCTGACCAACACGCCGGATTGTAGTCAGCTGGAGGCGTGTCTTAATGAAATTAAACAATGGATGTCCGTTAACTTTTTGCAACTCAACACCAAAAAAACGGAAATGCTGATTATCGGTCCTGCTAGACACCGAACTCTATTTAATAATACAACTCTAACATTTGACAACCAAACAATTAAACAAGGCGACACGGTAAAGAATCTGGGTATTATCTTCGACCCAACTCTCTCCTTTGAGGCACACATTAAAAGCGTTACTAAAACGGCCTTCTTTCATCTCCGTAACATCGCTAAAATTCGCTCCATTCTGTCCACTAAAGACGCTGAGATCATTATCCATGCGTTTGTTACGTCTCGCCTCGACTACTGTAACGTATTATTTTCGGGTCTCCCCATGTCTAGCATTAAAAGATTACAGTTGGTACAAAATGCGGCTGCCAGACTTTTGACAAGAACAAGAAAGTTTGATCACATTACGCCTGTACTGGCTCACCTGCACTGGCTTCCTGTGCACTTAAGATGTGACTTTAAGGTTTTACTACTTACGTATAAAATACTACACGGTCTAGCTCCATCTTATCTTGCCGATTGTATTGTACCATATGTCCCGGCAAGAAATCTGCGTTCAAAGGACTCCGGCTTATTAGTGATTCCCAAAGCCCAAAAAAAGTCTGCGGGCTATAGAGCATTTTCCGTTCGGGCTCCAGTACTCTGGAATGCCCTCCCGGTAACAGTTCGCGATGCCACCTCAGTAGAAGCATTTAAGTCTCACCTTAAAACTCATTTGTATACTCTAGCCTTTAAATAGACTCCCTTTTTAGACCAGTTGATCTGCCGTTTCTTTTCTTTTTCTTCTATGTCCCACTCTCCCGTGTGGAGGGGGTCCAGTCCGATCCGGTGGCCATGTACTGCTCGCCTGTGTATCGGCTGGGGACATCTCTGCGCTGCTGGTCCGTCTACGCTTGGGATGGTTTCCTACTGGCTCCGCTGTGAACGGGACTCTCGCTGCTGTGTCTTGGATCCTCTTTGGACTGGACTTTCACAGTATCATGTTAGATCCGCTCGACATCCATTGCTTTCCTCCTCTCTAAGGTTCTCATAGTCATCATTGTCACTGACGTCCCACTGGGTCATTATTGTCACCAATGTCCCACTGGGTGTGAGTTTTCCTTGCCCTTATGTGGGCCTACCGAGGATGTCGTGGTGGTTTGTGCAGCCCTTTGAGACACTAGTGATTTAGGGCTATATAAGTAAACATTGATTGATTGATTGATATTATTTTTTAAAGAAAGAAACAGCCTGCATGGCAGCTGTGTGTTACAAGAGTAAGCATTGCAACATTTCTTGTTACATTTCACCCGTTTTCTCTCTTACATCACTTTTTACGTTTTAAAAATTTTCAATCGTATTTTTAAAATGTGCCGTGGGCCCGTTAAAACATTACCTGCGGGCCGCAAATGGCCCCCGGGCCGCACTTTGGACACCCCCGGTTTAGATGTATAACTTTCTCCGACTTTCTAGGACGTGTTTTATGCCACTTCTTTTTCTAGCTCATTTTGTCCACCAAACTTTTAACGTTGTGCATGAATGCACAAAGGTGAGTTTTGTTGATGTTAATGACTTGTTTGGAGTGTTAATCAGACATATTTGGTCACTGCAAGATAATCCAAGCTAACATGCTATTTAGGCTAGCTGTATGTACATATTGCATCATTTGTAGCTATATTTGAGCTCATTTAGTTTTCTTTAAGTCCTCCTAATTCAATTCATATCTCATGACACAATATCTGTATGTATATTTGCTTTTATTTTTTGGCGGCTCCAAACATATATGTTTTTTATTTTTGGTCCAATATGGCTCTTTCAACATTTTAGGTTGCCGACCCCTTATAGGCCAATAGTTACTTTGTATTGTGGTTTGCCTAGACAAGGTTAGCTGGACCAACAGTGGCCTCTGCTGGCCAAATTATATATAACATCACCTGCAGCTTTGTGTGTGAGAATGTACATCTGTGAGAACAGAGATGCGGTTTTTATTTAACTTAATTTAAATAAAGATATTTGGTCAAAGAACCAGCTTGCAATGACATCCTAAACAAGCATTTTTTTTGCACGTGTTTGTTTATATTTTTGAATATGATTAGGTGCCAAACTTCAATAGGACTTAATCAAGAAAATAAGGAAATACAACAATACATTTGCACGTATGGAGGGATGGCAGGTGGGTGGCTATTGTATTTCATATTATATTTAACATTTATATTGTATTTGACGTTCACATTATGGTTGACTAGGCTCCAGTTTGCACGCGACAATAGTGAAAATAAGCGGTAACTAACATGGATGGTGTAGGGACGCGGACTTTGGTGTGGTTTGTTTTCCCGCGGTGCAAAGCGATTGGAACGGACATGGCGTGAAGGTAATGACATCTTTAATCTTAACTCAAAAATATTACAAAAAAACAAAGGGCGCTCTCAGTGGAGGTTCAAAACTTGGCTATGAAAACAACAACTTGCACTAAGGCAAAATTGTGGACATTAAACAAAAACTTGCACTAAGGCATGAATAACAAAAAACCTACTTGGAACGAGAACGGAACATGGATCATCGGCATGGATTACAAGGGTGTGTCGAGGGTGAGTAGAAGGTGGTAGAGGGTGATGTCGCCAGGCTGACTGCCTGGCAACTGCAGGCTTAAATGGTGACGTGGTGATTGACAAAAGGTGCATGAGTCCAAGTGAATCTGGTGCGTGAGTCGTGAGAACAGGTGAACTGATTGGAAACAAAAACAAACCGTATATATATATATATATATATATATATATGTACTGTAAATATATATATGTATATATACAGATACTTTTTCTTTAATTGATTAAAAATCACAAATCATTACAAAAAAATATTGTTTTTTTACACACCAACGAAAAAAAAAGTAGTTAAATAAATTGAATGTAACAAAAAAGAAATAAACTTTGGTAGTAAAGACACGAATGAACTTCCACAGTAACGTGAAAGCTTTGTAGGCAACGTCGCTTCAGGAGACTTTAGCAAACAAACCAGAGCTCAAATGAACATTTTCAATCCCTGACAACACAAACAGTGTAATCCTTGTAGTAAAACATAAAAGCAGCAGCTCCGCTTTAAGTCCAACACTGAAGCTCTCTTGAGGTGGTTGGCGAGGGACTACCCGGACAAATAAGGCCATGAAAGACACTTTTACAGTGTAAATTGTTAAACACTGCCCCCTAGTGATTACTCCTTGACTGGAAGGCTTAGTGCTGAATGGTGGCCTTAGAAAAAGAGACTTTATTTGCACTGAAAGCATGGCAGGATAACTTAAAGGCCTACTGAAAGCCACTACTAGCGACCACACAGTCTGATAGTTTATATATCAATGATGAAATATTAACATCGCAACACGTGCCAATACGGCGTTTTTAGTTTACTAAATTGCAATTTTAAATTTCCCACGAAGTATCCTGTTGACAACGTCAGTATGATGACGCGTGCGCGTGACGTCTTGGATTATAGCGGACATTTTTTTCCAGCTATAAGTAGTCTGCTTTAATCGCATAATTTCACAGTATTCTGGACATCTGTGTTGCTGAATCTTTTGCAATTTGTTCAATTAATAATGGAGACGTCAAAGAAGAACGATGTAGGTGGGAAGCGATGTATTGCGGCCGCCTTTAGCAACACAAACACAGCCGGTGTTTCTTTGTTTAGTTTCCCGAAGGTGAAGCTTTAGTATGGAACAGAGCGGTCAAGCGAACATGGTTCCAGACCACATGTCAACCGGCAGGTTTCGGTGAGAAAATTGTGGTAATAAGTCGGAGCTTGCGTCCTTCCTCGTGCACCTGTCAAAGAGGCAGCTGCGTGGCTTCCCTCAGAGACACTGGCGGTAACCACACCCCTTCGACTTTCAGGTACGACAGTATAATTTCGCTACAACACTAATAACACAATAAGAACATAAGGGATTTTCCAGAATTATCCTAGTAAATGTGTCTAATAACATCTGAATTTGCTTCCACTGACCTGACTTTTTATTATTTTTAAAACAACCTCAAAACCCTCCAAAAATGTATAAATACACTGCAAGTCTATATATAATGTACTAACAGAAACGTTCATAACAATATGTACTATGTTCAATATTTACCGTATTTTGGTCATGGCAACAAACGCGATATGACTGTTTTTGAACAAATGAGGATTCACAACCTAATTTTTTTTTAAGCTGAATATACCGAGGACGAATTACTGCTTCCAGAAGCGAGCACAAAGGAAGAGTGAGACGTTGGAGCGGACGGGAGCCGAGAGAGTGAGGTGAAAGGGACTCAAAGCTGCAAAATGCGGAATTTGGAGCCATGCGATTTTGGACATTAATGGAGTGCTTACCCAAATAAAACCGGATACTATGTCCCCGACTGTCCATTGAGTGAGTTATATTGATCATGATGCACGTATGACGTGCTACGCTGTCGGACTAGCTGTGTAATAACAAAACATGAAAGGTGGGCTAATACCTTACAGATACCGTATTATGATTGTTCATGTTTTTGACTCAGTACAGATCGGTGTCATATCGCATCGTGTTGTGCATTAAAAACTCAAACCTGTTTTGTGCTGACCTAGAAGCTAACTTATGTCCTTCCGATACGGCTAATACCGCAGCACGCCAATAGTTCCTCTGTGTTCAACCTTAGTTTAGTTTAGTCTTTATTTAAAGGGAAAATGCACAGAAACATTAAACTCAAAGACATATATGTTCTGTACCAGATTATAGCTAAATAGCTCATTTCCATCTGCGGTCCCTGGTTACATAAAATATCGGGGATACAATAAAATTATGACAATAAAATAATACCATAGCAAGTAATCAAATTAAGAAAAGTCATAAAATGCCCTTTCATGGACACATACTTAATATACAATATTACTGATAGGATGCAGTGCGTCTCCCATAACAGTGTGACCTCGGACTATGTTAAGGTAACGTGTGGAGTTCCCCAGGGTTCGGTCCTTGGCCCTGTACTCTTCAGCATCTAGATGCTGCCGCTGGGTGACGTCATACGCAAATACGGTGTTAGCTTTCACTGTTATGCTGATGACACCCAACTCTACATGCCCCTAAAGCTGACCAACACGCCGGACTGTAGTCAGTTGGAATCGTGTCTTAATGAAATTAAACAATGGATGTCCGCTCACTTTTTGCAACTTAACGCCAAAAAAACGGAAATGCTGATTATCGGTCCTGCTAGACACCGACCTCTATTTAATAATACAACTTTAACATTTGACAACCAAATAATAAAACAAGGTGACTCTGTAAAAAATCTGGGTATTATCTTCGACCCAACTCGCTCCATTGAGTCACACATTAAAAGCGTTACTAAAACGGCCTTCTTTCATCTCTGTAATATCGCTAAAATTTGCTGCATTCTGTCCACTAAAGACGCCGAGATCATTATCCATGCTTTTGTTACGTCTCGTCTCGATTACTGTAACGTATTATTTTCGGGTCTCCCCATGTCTAGCATTAAAAGATTACAGTTGGTACAAAATGCGGCTGCTAGACTTTTGACAAGAACAAGAAAGTTTGATCATATTACGCCTGTACTGGCTCACCTGCACTGGCTTCCTGTGCACTTAAGATGTGACTTTAAGGTTTTACTAATTACGTATAAAATACTACACGGTCTAGCTCCATCCTATCTTGCCGATTGTATTGTACCATATGTCCCGGCAAGAAATCTGCGTTCAAAAGACTCCGGCTTATGAGTGATTCCTAGAGCCCAAAAAAAGTCTGCGGGCTATAGAGCGTTTTCCGTTCGGGCTCCAGTACACTGGAATGCCCTCCCGGTAACAGTTCGAGATGCTACCTCAGTAGAAGCATTTAAGTCTCACCTTAAAACTCATCTGTATACTCTAGCCTTTAAATAGACCTCCTTTTTAGACCAGTTGATCTGCCGCTTCTTTTCTTTTTCTCCTATGTCCCCCCCTCCCTTGTGGAGGGGGTCCAGTCCGATGACCACGGATGAAGTACTGGCTGTCCAGAGTCGAGACCTAGGATGGACCGCTCATCGGGACCCAGGATGGACTGCTCGCCTGTATCGGTTGGGGACATCTCTACGCTGCTGATCCGCCCCCGCTTGAGATGGTTTCCTGTGGACGGGACTCTCGCTGCTGTCTTGGATCCGCTTGAACTGAACTCTCGCGGCTGTGTTGGCGCCACTATGGATTGAACTTTCACAGTATCATGTTAGACCCGCTCGACATCCATTGCTTTCGGTCCCCTAGAGGGGGGGGGGGGGGGGGTTGCCCACATCTGAGGTCCTCTCCAAGGTTTCTCATAGTCAGCATTGTCACTGGCGTCCCACTGGATGTGAATTCTCCCTGCCCACTGGGTGTGAGTTTTGCTTGCCCTTTTGTGGGTTCTTCCGAGGATGTCGTAGTCGTAATGATTTGTGCAGTCCTTTGAGACATTTGTGATTTGGGGCTATATAAATAAACATTGATTGATTGATTGACAATATACAATATTTACATCATCACACAAAGACAATACATGCTCTTGTTCACATCTGTCATAATTTGTAAATACAACCATGATTTTAACACACACACCTCACGATTTACAGCAATACACATTAATTAATACTTCTTACCATTAATGCGACATCTTGAACAGGTGCGGTAGAAAACGGATGGTTGGATTAAATTGCATGAGAATGTTTTATAATTTGAACGTTATTTTTGAAACTGAGATTACCAGCCGAATTATTCATTACTTATCGTGTTAAGCAATGTCAGCTAAGATTTATCTGAGAGCCGGATGCCATAAGTTCCCTACTCCTGGTTTAAGCATTAGACACCTTTTTACCTGCACTCTGCCTCCCGCTGTTTCCCACATCTACAAAGCAATTAGCTACCGACTGCCACTTACTGATATGGAAGAGTATTACAGGGTTACTCGGCATAGCTCGGTTGGTAGAGTGGCCGTGCTAGCAACCTGAGGGTTCCAGGTTCGATTACCGCTTCCGCCATCCTAGTCACTGCCGTTGTGTCCTTGGGCAAGACACTTTACACACCTGCCCTCAGTGACACCCACACTGGTTTAAACGTAACTTAGATATTGGGTGTCACTTTGTAAAGCGCTTTGAGTCACAAGAGAAAAGCGCTATATAAATATAATTATCTGAGAGCCATATGTAGTCATCAAAAGAGCCACGTCTGGCTCTAGAGCCACAGGTTCCCTACCCCTGCTTTATATGAAAAGGCTGATTGTGCAAAAGATGTGTCACATCTGGCTACGCTACACTGCCCCCTGGTGGAAGCCCGTGTGTTTCTAGTTGTCACAGCAGATGTAAACTGGACAAAGTGCTGAAGTGGCGCTGGTGCAGTGTTATTTAGGATTCGATGGGCCATTCGTGTTGATGCTAATCTTTAAATGTTAGCTAAATTTAACAATTTCAGAACTAAATAGTGATGGTGGTGTGGGGGTTTTCGGTCAAGGATTTTGAGCGATAACACCGCTACAGCTTATTATATACAGGTTACGGAATGTAAATCAAGTATTGTTGACCTTTTTTTGGTGTACTTTTTAAAGTGATTTAGAGGTAGAATTTTGTCACTTTTGTCTTCTTGTCTCTCGTAATGATGGTGAACGTTTAGAACAGGGGTCGGGAACCTTTTTGGCTGAGAGAGCCACGAAAGCCAAATATTTCAAAATGTATTTCCGTGAGAGCCATATCATATTTTTTAAAACTGAATACAACTAAACGCGTGCATTTTTAAGTAAGACCAACATTTTAGAGTATAATAAGTGTCTTATTCTTTTTAATAACATTGTTATTCTGAAGCTAACCAATAATAAATCAAATGTCATGTCTGTTGATCATGTTTTTGTTTGGCCATGTGCTGTTTGTCCTTTGGACTCTTTAAGTTCCTGTTTTTTTTCCACTCCCTTGTCTGGTTTCCTTGGTTACTCATTTTGTCCACCTGTCTCTGGTGGACAAAACGCCCAGCTCACCTGCATCCCGAGCACTAATCCGAGGCAGTATTTAAGCTCGTCTTTGCCAGTCAGTCGCCCTGTGCTGACTTGTTTCATGCCTTGCCATAGTTTCGCGCTTCATGCCATGCCAAGTAAGTTTTGTTTGATTTATGTTCTTAGTCTGTTTATGCGTTAGCTTTGTTCTTTAGCCCCAAATTGTGCCTCTGCTGTGAGCGTTTTTTTTGTTTATAGATTTTTTTAGTTAAAATTAAATCATGTTTTTACCTAAATGCCATGTCCCGAGTAGTCCGTCTGCCTTCCTGGGAGAACGACCCCCCCTAATCGTGACATAAAATACTTCTTACCATTAATGCGACTTCTTGAACAGGTGCGGTAGAAAACGGATGGATGGATATAAATGCATGAGAATGTTTTATGTTTTGCACGTTATTTTTAGCACTGTGATTACCAGCGAAATTATTCATAATTATCGCGTTAAGCAATGTCAGCTAAGATTTATCTGAGAGCAAGATGCAGTCATCTGGTTCTAAAGCCATAGGTTCCCTACCCCTGGTTTAGGCTAAATTCTAAAAACAAATGCAGTTCCCCTACAAGGCACATAGCTCCGCCCCTTTCTAGCAGCAAATAACTGTTATTGCGACATCCAGTGGACACATTTAGAACAGCAGTTTCCTTCATGTTTATACACGATTAAATTGACACTGGACAGGCCTTTAAAAACAACACCAGACACCTCGTTATTAAATTATTTTGACTAATAGTGCACATAAATGTTACTTAAATCTGTGAGCGGCGAGTCATGTGGAAGACAGACGGAGGGACAGGAAGTCTGACGCAGACATGAATATTTCATGCTTCCACTGACGCTCACTTCTTCACGCATCGATCGCCTCCTCCCGACATTTAATCGCACTAATTAGCGTTGCCGGGGAAATCGATTCGGCGGGGATGAGTTGGAAAACGGAACGGGTGTATGTTTACAAACCCGACAAACCATATCCTGACTGGACACTTTTTCCAGATGCGTAGCGAAGCCTGGTTTTAGTTCTCTTTTTAAGACTCAAACATGTACAGCCCGTGCTTCGAAATTATTTTCTGTCAGAAAATGTACCCCGGTTTTCGGTTATCGTCGGGCCAAACATTGCGAGTACCAGCACTTGGATAAAAAAGGTGAGAAACAATAATTTAAAAATTGGCTTTGTCAATATATATATAAAAACCCCGTTTCCATATGAGTTGGGAAGTTGTGTTAGATGTAAATATAAACAGAATACAATGATTTGCAAATCCTTTTCAACCCATATTCAGTTGAATATGCTACAAAGACAACATATTTGATGTTCAAACTGATAAACATTTTTTCTTTTCCAAATAATCATTAACTTTAGAATTTGATGCCAGCAACACGTGACAAAGAAGTTGGGAAAGGTGGCAATAAATACTGAGAAAGTTGAGGAATGCTCATCAAACACTTATTTGGAACATCCCACAGGTGTGCGGGCTAATTGGGAACAGGTGGGTGCCGTGATTGGGTATAAAAACAGCTTCCCCAAAAAATGCTCAGTCTTTCACAAGAAAGGATGGGGCGAGGTACACCCCTTTGTCCACAACTACGGGAGCAAATAGTCAAACAGTTTAAGAACAACGTTTCTCAAAGTTCAATTGCAAGACATTTAGGGATTTCAACATCTACGCTCCATAATATCATCAAAAGGTTCAGAGAATCTGGAGAAATCACTCCACGTAAGCGGCATTGAATGACCGTGACCTTCACTGTATCAAAAACCGACATCAGTCTCTAAAGGATATCACCACATGGGCTCAGGAACACTTCAGAAAACCACCGTCACTAAATACAGTTCGTCGCTACATCTGTAAGTGCAACTTAAAGCTCTACTATGCAAAGCGAAAGCCATTTATCAACAACATCCAGAAACGCCGCCGGCTTCTCTTGTTGGAGGAGGACTCAGGACAGACATGGAAATATATTTTTAGACCAGTTGATCTGCCGTTTCTTTTCTTTTTCTTCTATGTCCCACTCTCCCTTGTGGAGGGGGTCCGGTCCGATCCGGTGGCCATGTACTGCTCGCCTGTGTATGGGCTGGGGACATCTCTGCGCTGCTGATCCGTCTCCGCTTGGGATGGTTTCCTGCTGGCTCCGCTGTGAACGGGACTCTCGCTGCTGTGTTGGATCCGCTTTGGACTGGGCTGTTGCGACTGTGTTGGATCCATTATGGATTGAACTTTCACAGTATCATGTTACATCCATTGCTTTCCACCTCTCCAAGGTTCTCATAGTCATCATTGTCACCGACGTCCCACTGGGTGTGAGTTTTCCTTGCCCTTATGTGGGCCTACCGAGGATGTCGTAGTGGTTTGTGCAGCCCTTTGAGACACTAGTGATTTAGGGCTATATAAGTAAACATTGATTGATTGATTGATTGATTTAAAAAAAATCTAAATGGGGCAACAAAACCCGATATTTTCAGCAATCTTTCTCAAAACAAATACAGAAATGTTACTATTTTTTCCCGGAAATAAAACCAGATGCTTTAGCTGTAGCCATTTTTCTGGTGACAAAACAAGATTATTTTAGTCAAAGTCACACCGATTAACAAGACAAGTCTACTTGTGCTATTTTTCTGTGAAATAAACTTGAATGATTTAAAAATTTGGCTCACGACTTGATGATATGGAAAAATGTTTTTCTTCCTGAAGATAAACCATTTGAGAAGCACTCAACTCACACATGCTTACTCCAAATCATCATTGATGCAGAACCAGCAGACAATAACCAACATTATGTTTCATGTTCTTTAGAAATTCCCCCGACAGCTCGTACAGCAAATGAATATGTTTGTCTTGATACAAGGAATAACGTTAGCTAACTTAGCATCAACTTAAGACAATGATGTTGACTAGCTGGCTAGGGCTTCACTTACATCTCTCATTCCTGCTGCTTCTTCTTAAATCCATCTAGGAGTTACAGTTTGAGTCAAATCCAAATCCAAATAATATAATTAACAAATTGTTGTTGGCTAACGTTACCTACCTCAGCAGTGATTCGCATCCCCTCTCTCTCTCTCTCTCGCTCAACTGAAGTCTCGATCCACACGTGAATAAATTACCATATTAATTAGCCATGTGCTCATTGTTACGTGGAGTGAATACAGTAGCAATTAATTACCATACTAAGTAGTATGGGGGGGGTTGCCCACATCTGAGGTCCTCTCCAAGGTTTCTCATAGTCAGCATTGTCACTGGCGTCTCACTGGATGTGAATTCTCCCTGCCCACTGGGTGTGAGTTTTCCTTGCCCTTTTGTGGGTTCTTCCGAGGATGTTGTAGTCGTAATGATTTGTGCAGTCCTTTGAGACATTTGTGATTTGGGGCTATATAAATAAACATTGATTGATTGATTGATGTGCGCTGTTGTCTATGTTATGTAGACTTAAAACTCTGAAGCTTTTTTTTTTTTATTGGTAAAATTTTTACTGGGGCACTGCAGATCAACACTGGGGCACGTGCCCCAGTGAAATCTGTCCGGCGACGCCACTGCTCCGACAGCGAACAATTAAAAGGCGTTTAAATCGCCAAATTCACCCTTTCAGAGTTTGTAAATCGGTTAAAAAAACATATGGTCTTTTTTCTGCAACATCGAGGTATATAGTGACGCTTACGTAGGTCTGGTGATAATGTTCCCCTTTAAAGTTGTGACGCAGCAAAAAAAAAAAACAGAGTGACACATCCATTGCTTGAAGACTTTTCTGCCCGCTGAATAGTATTTTTCTTGTCCAAAGCCGAGGCAGCGCGGCGAGGCCCCGGCCGTCAAACGCCAGGCGGACGCGCTTAAAAGCGACGACGGATTCAATTCCAGAAAGTGACACCTTCATTAAGCTGATTGCGCGTGGGTGTAAAAGAACGTGACGGAAACTAATTGACTCGAACACCCGGCGGCTGCTCGATGATGCAACACTTAATCCCCTTCGACTCTCTTTTTTTTTTCTTCTTTTAAAAAGACAAATTACCAACAGTTTTTGCTCATTCTATTGTTTATCTTGCTGCACTTTCTGTGTGGCTTGCAGAGATGACATTTATTATGTTGCACATGTACCCCGTTTTCTGCCCCAATGGAGCCCAGGTAGGCTCCAGCGACCCCCCGTCACCCAAAAAGGGACAAGCGGTAGGAAATGGATGGATGGACGTTGCACATGTCACAACATGTCACTGTGAAAAAAAATGGCAGAGTAAAAAAAAAAACAGTAGTACTGTTTTTCCATTTACAGCAATGTGTTATTAACAACACTATTTTACATTAAAATTCTCATTTTTTTACGGTAAAAGCTACATATTGTTTTTTGTGTGCACGTAAAATATATTTAGAATAATCCGATGCATAGGCAAATGCATAAATATAATCACTGTTACAAGTGGCCCTTTGCTGGCAACCATTATGACGAGGCCCTCGGTGAAAACGTAAAAATTAAAGTTTGACAACCTTGATCTAGAGATTTAAGATTTTTTTGCGATTTTTATGACTGAGACCCTTATCACCAAACTTGAGAGGAGCCCTAAAGGGTAAAAAAAAGCATAAAACATTGTTTTTACGGTGTATTACTGTAAATGAAAAACGGTATCAACTATTTTTACGGTGAAAAAAAACTGGAAGAATCAAAAAAAAAAAAACTGGCCACACCTGGTGTCAATCAGCCCTCTCCTATTTATTATTGTCGATGTCTCTTCCGTATTGTCATTGCAGCGTAACGGTAAGCTTTATTTCGGTATCTGTTTGTAGCTTACTGTCTTTTGTTCCCTGCTTCCGTTTTGTTTTCATTCTACAAGGATCGACTTCTGTTTTCCTGCTCCCTAACCGCTAGCTTCCACGCTAGGCCCATTTGTTTTTGCTAGATTCCATGCTAAGCTCCTTTTTGTTTTCTAGCTCTCATGCTATAGCTCTTTTAGTTTTGTTATCCGCCTCGTGCGCACTTTTTGCGGTACCCCTTTTTGTTCTTGTTCTAGTATTTTAATTAAAACATGTTTACCTGCAAAATGCCTGCCTCCTTCTCTGCATCTTGGGGTTCGTCACAAACTCACTCTGACAACAAGTGGCCCTTTGCTGGCAACCATTATGACGAGGCCCTCGGTGAAAACGTAAACATTTGTTTGACAACCTTGATCTAGAGATTTAAGCGTAAAAAAAATATTTTGTGAATTATTTTTGCCATTTTTATGACTGAAACCCTTATCACCAAACTTGAGAGGAGCCCTAAAGGGTGAAAAAAGGGCATTAAGCATAAAACATTGTTTTTACGATGTATTACTGTAAATGAAAAACGGTATCAACTATTTTTACAGTGAAAAAAAACTGGCAGAATAAAAAAAAAAAAAACTGGCCACACCTGGTGTCAATCAGCCCGTTCTATTTATACCTGTCTTCCCATCCAGTCAGTGCTAGATTATTGTCGATGTCTCTTCCGTATTGTCATTGCAGTGTAACGGTAAGCTTTACTTCGGTATCTGTTCGTAGCTTACTGTCTTTTGTTCCCTGCTTCCGTTTTGTTTTCATTCTACAAGTAACGACTTCTGTTTTCCTGCTCGCTACCTGCTACTTTCCACGCTAGGCCTATTTGTTTTTGCTAGCTCCCATGCTAAGCTCCTTTTGTCTTTAGCTCCCATGCTGTAGCTCTTTTAGTTCTGTTATCCGCCTCGTGCGCACTTTTTGCGGTACCCCTTTTGTTCTTGTTTTAGTATTTTAATTAAAACATGTTTACCTGCAAATTGCCTGCCTCCTTCTCTGCATGTTGGGGTTGTCACAAACTCAAATATATTTATAATCATCCGAAGCATAGGCAAATGCATATTTTATCACTGTTACAAGTGTCAGGCTTGCCCCTGACAGTTTGTTTGTGTTTTAGTTTTTCCCCGTGTGTGTGTGTAGTATTTCCTGTCTTTAGTTCCTGTCAGCGCTCTTATTTTGTCTGTTTCCTGTCTTTCTCCCGGAGTTCTGTGTCCCCTCAGCTGCGGCTGATTGGCAACTGGCCACACCTGGTGTCAATCAGCCCGCTCCTATTTAGCTCTAAAGGGTAAAAAAATTAATATAAAATTTTATTTTTTTTCTGGGTAAAATGAATAAAAATGGCCCCTGTTTGCTATTATTTATCAGCGTGCTGCCCTCTGTGGATAAAGTTTGGACACCCCTGCTCCAAAAAGCTACACTGTTATCTGTGATCTTTATGAGGTGTCCAAGGTTGCAACCGGAGCTTTGTGGAAGTTTAATTCTGATGACAATGGGCGAAAAAAAAAAATGTGAGCCAGATGTGACAGGAAGAGGACAGGAAGTTGCCCAGACGGCGTTCTCAGAGATCACATGGAATCGATGCGAGCCTCACCAAGAACACGCTCACTGCACGCCATAAACAAGGCCTCCGTGGCCGATCATGTGACGTAAGCATGCAGTGTCATCAACTGTCCAAAGATTCATCCCAATTAGTCGTCTTTTATTAGCACTATCTTAAATAAAAGACGCTTATTTCCGCAAGTAGTTCAGTGTGCAGGGGTACCTAATGACAAGGTCCTTGGACCCCAGCCAACGTGATGAAGAGACAAATAAAACCCAACCATCGGCCCACCTCGGGCCTCCAAGGGGATCATTAGAGGCTTTTTAGCAGAGCAAACAAACAGCCACTTGCAGGAATTCATTGTAGCGCACGCTGGGACCTCTGATGCTTCTAACGGCCGCCTAACCTAAAATAAATACATGCTATTGATTTTCTGTAAAGAAGAATGAAGAACAACACTAATAATGTACATCCTGCCAAGTACTACTTGGCCTTACAGAGAATCCCCCTGAGACCCCCCATCAAATACTACACTTTGTTATATTATATTATTTATGCATGCACACACACACTTTGATCTCTCTCTCTCTCTCTCTCTATATATATATATATATATATATATATACATATATACATATACACATACATACATACATATATATAAATACATCTATAAATATGCACAATTACATATAAACATACATACATATATAAATACATCCATAAATACACACACAGACACGCACACGCATATATATATATATATATATATATATATATATATATATAGTATATATATATATATACAAACATACATACATATGTATAAATACATCTATAAATATACACAATTACATATAAACAAACATACATATATAAATACATCTATAAATACACACACAGACACGCACACACACACATATTTATATATATATGTATATATATATATATATATATGTATATATATATATATACATGCATACTTATATACATATATTCATATACAGACAAGACATGTTTTCATATGTACATGTACAGATGTATTCATATATATATATATATATATACATATATATATACACATACATATATACACATATACATGTATACATATATATATTTCTACATATATACATGCACATGTATTTATATATACATACATTTATATATATATATACACAGTATATAAATACAAACATACATATATACTCACATTTATACATATATAAACATGCAAATATACACATATTTATATAAACATGTATACATATACATGTATACATACATATTCATTCATATATACACATGCACATCAATTTATTATACATAGAATCATCTACATACACAGTATATAAATACAAACATACATATATACACACATTTATACATATATACACATACACATATATAAATACATACTTATATACATGCTTTATACATACACACATACATGTATACACATGCAAATATATATATATATATATATATACTGTGATGAGGAGGCAACTTGTCCAGGGTGTACCCCACCTTCCGCCCGATTGTAGCAGAGATAGGCGCCAGCGCCCCCCGCGACCCCAAAAGGGAATAAGCGGTAGGAAATGGATGGATGGATGTATATATATATATATATATATATATATATATATATTCATCTATATACATAGACAGTATATACATACAAACATACATATATACACACAAATACATGTACAGTATACATATATATGTATACATATATACACGTGCATGTATATTTATATATACATATATTCATATACATAGACAGTATATAAATACAAACATATTTATATATACACACATATACATATATTTATACATAAACCCACATGCACGTATACACATATATAAAATACATAGTTATATACTGTACATATATATATAAATATACATATATATTTCATTTTCTCCCTCTTACTATCCCGTCGTGCTCCAGTCCAGCTGTACCAAACACTAAATATATTTAATCATTTAATAAAGTTAAATACAAAAAAGGCAACAAGAGAATAATCCAACACTTCTCTTTTCGTAAAGTAAATATGTACAGCAGATATGGGACGGAACAGGTAAAAAAAGGTTTTTGTTTCATGTCTCTACGACATTCCTAACGGAAGTTACAAGCAGTTGTGTCTGTGTTTTTTCCTAGGGGGCACTAGAGCGAAATTTTGAGTTTTGTTTTTTTTGATTAGATCGCAATTTTCGCTAGTCCTGATGTGTGTGTAAAATTTGGTGAGTTTTGAAGCATTTTAAGGGGGTCAAATTACAGCTCAAAGAGGCAAAAATTACACTTTTAGGAAACTTTTGTTTTGAAGGGGTGTTTGCCAACTTCCTGTTGATTTTTTTCTGAAGGAGGTCCTTGTATGAAATGTATGTCTAAGTCAGACCTACATAGAGGTTTTTGTTTCATGTCTCTACGACATTCCTAACGGAAGTTACAAGCAGTTGTGTCTGTGTTTTTTCCTAGGGGGCGCTAGAGCGCAATTTTGAGTTTTTTTTTTATTAGATCGCAATTTTCGCTAGTCCTGATGTGTGTGTAAAATTTGGTGAGTTCTGAAGCATGTTAAGGGGGTCAAATTACAGCTCAAAGAGGAAAAAATTAAATTTTTAGGAAACTTTTGTTTTGAAGTGGTGTTTGCCAACTTCCTGGTGATTTTTTTCTGAAGGAGGTCAGTGTATGAAATGTAGGTCTAAGTCAGACCTACATAGAGGTTTCTGTTTCATGTCTCTACGACATTCCTAACGGAAGTCACAAGCAGTTGTGTCTGTGTTTTTTCCTAGGGGGCGCTAGAGCGCAATTTTGAGTTTTTTTTTTGATTGGATCGCAATTTTCGCTAGTCCTGATGTGTGTGTAAAATTTGGTGAGTTTTGAAGAATTTTAAGGGGGTCAAATTACAGCTTAAAGAGGCAAAAATTTAATTTTTAAGAAACTTAATTTGAAAGGGTGTAGGCCAACTTCCTGTAGATTTTTTTCTGAAGGAGGTCAGTGTATGAAATCTAGGTCTAAGTCAGACCTACATAGAGGTTTTTGTTTCAGGTCTCTACGACATTCCTAACGGAAGTTACAAGCAGTTGTGTCTGTGTTTTTTCCTAGGGGGCGCTAGAGCGCAATTTTGAGTTTTTTTTTTTTAATTAGATCGCAATTTTCGCTAGTCCTGATGTGTGTGTAAAATTTGGTGAGTTTTGAAGCATGTTAAGGGGGGCAAAATACAGCTCAAAGAGGCAAAAATGACATTTTTAGGAAACTTTTGTTTTGAAGGGGTGTTTGCCAACTTCCTGTTGATTTTTTTCTGAAGAAGGTCAGTGTATGAAATGTAGGTCTAAGTCAGACCTACATAGAGGTTTTTGTTTCATGTCTCTACGACATTCCTAATGGAAGTTACAAGCAGTTGTGTCTGTGTTTTTTCCTAGGGGGCGCTAGAGCACAATTTTGAGTTTTTTTTTTGATTAGATCGCAATTTTCGCTAGTCCTGATGTGTGTGTAAAATTTGGTGAGTTTTGAAGCATGTTAAGGGGGTCAAATTACAGCTCAAAGACGCAAAAACTACATTTTTAGGAAACTTTTGTTTTGAAGGGGTGTTTGCCAACTTCCTGTTGATTTTTTTCTGAAGGAGGTCATTGTATGAAATGTAGGTCTAAGTCAGACCTACATAGAGGTTTTTGTTTCATGTCTCTACGACATTCCTAACGGAAGTTACAAGCAGTTGTGTCTGTGCTTTTTCCCTAGGGGGCGCTAGAGCGCAATTTTGAGTTTTGTTTTTTTTGATTAGATCGCAATTTTTGCTAGTCCTGATTTGTGTGTAAAATTTGGTGAGTTTTGAAGCATGTTAAGGGGGTCAAATTACAGCTCAAAGATGCAAAAAATACATTTTTAGGAAACTTTTGTTTTGAATGGGTGTTTGCCAACTTCCTGTTGATTTTTTTCTGAAGGAGATCAGTCTATGAAATGTAGGCCTAAGTCAGACCTACATAGAGGTTTTTGTTTCATGTCTCTACGACATTCCTAACGGAAGTCACAAGCAGTTGTGTCTGTTTTTTCCTAGGGGGCGCTAGAGCTCAATTTTGAGGGGTTTTTTTTGGATTAGATCGCAATTTTCGCTAGTCCCGATGTGTGTGTAAAATTTGGTGAGTTTTGAAGCATGTTAAGGGGGTCAAATTACAGCTCAAAGAGGCCGCGGTATGATAAGAATAAAACCTTAGAAAGACAATCGGGTCCTCGGTCCCTAACAAGGACCATGGTATTTCTTCAGACTGTAGGACCTACCTCTCGAAAGTCCTCCGGGCCACATTCCAACCCCCTGAAGCTACACTCCAGCAGGATGTCTTCAATGCGGTGTCGGGTGCGGTTGTAGAACTCATCCAAGCTAAACCGAGAGCCTGGCAGGCGGTCGGGCTCCGGGGCGAGTTGGAACCCCGGCGCCATGCCGTCCTCGAAGCCCAGCAACGGACCCATGAAGATCAGGTCGCTGTAGCTCATCTGGGACTTCCTCACAAAGTTGTAGTTGCAGAAAGTGACGGCCGGGAAGGTCATGTTGGACGCCACCTTCTCGTCCAGCATGGTGATGTGGTCGTACTGGAGGTAGTACAGGATCCGGTCGGCCACCTGGAACAGGAAGGCGGACAACGCCGTGGTAAAGACCAACGCCCACAAACCCTGGCGGATGCCGAATTTCTTGTTCTCCACAAAGACGTGGTTGGCTCCGTGCAGAGAGCAGCCACCGAAGAAGCTCGCCAGATCGTCCAACTGGTCCTGGTCTTCCTCCTCTTCATCGCAATGGTCTGCGTCGTGACTGCACCCGTCCAGGTACTCCTGGGAGTCTCCGTAACTCCTCTTCACACGCTTGTAGTGATCATCGAAACTGTCTTTGTCGGGCTCGTCGTCCGCGGAAAAGGAGATGGTGCACAAGATCCGGACTGGCATTGTCTCTCGCCGATTGGCAAACTACGACCAAGGTCAAATCTGCAGAACCCTCCACAAACACTGAGAGTTCCCCCCAAGCAAATGGAACTTCAACCCCAGAGCACCGTCCCTTGGTCTGGTTACCTCTATCCACTCTGAAAGAAGACTTCACCCCCCTCCCGGTCTCTGGGGTAGGTCCATCCACCCCTTAGAGCAGGTTTGAAAGAGAGCAAGAAGACGCTGAGGCGAGGGAGGAGGGAAGAAGAAGGTGAGGATACTGAATACTCCCGTAGGGCCCGGCCCCCGGGTCACCACGGAGGGGCAGGATTTCAACGTTTACTGGAAAAACAAAAACGCATGCAGGCGTTGACGCAGTGAATGTTCCAGAAAGGAAGCCAGGACAGCAAACCACAATGACTTTATTTCAGCCACTTTACACTTATACACCTTATTTATATATGATAGTGTATAATACAACATGACATACTCATCAATTGTTTACTTAAAACAGGGGAGTCCAAACCCTTTGACTCGGGGGCTGCATTGAGCTGAAATAATTTGGTTGCTGACTGCATGGAAAGTAATATATATATATATATATATATATATATATATATATATATATATATATATATATATATATATATATATATATATACATACATATATATATACATACATATATCAGAGGTGGGTAGAGTAGCCAGAAATTGTACTCAAGTAAGAGTACAGTTACTTTAGAGATGTATTACTCAAGTAAAAGTAAAGAGTAGTCACCCAAATATTTACTTGAGTAAAAGTAAAAAGTATGTTGTGAAAAAACTACTCAAGTACTGAGTAACTGATGAGTAACCTGATTACGGCAACAAATAATGCACAAAAACATAAAAATAGCAATGAGCAAAAAAATAAGCAACTAAAACAATAATATATATTAAATAATAGTACATTGAAATAAAATTTAAAAAATGGCACATTGAGCCACAATAACTTAACAGCACCATAGCCTCAGTAGACATTCATTGATTTGATTAATTGATTGATTGATTAAAACATGTATTAGTAGATTGCACAGTACAGTACATATTCCGTACAATTGACCACTAAATGGTAACACCCCAATAAGTTTTTCAATGTTTATCAATTACTTAGTAAATGACCAAGTCGAGGTGATCTACCTCATATATACATACACACACATATCATATATACACACACACAAATCATTTATATATATAAATATATATACATATATATATAGATATATAGATATATATATATGTATATACAGTATATATTTCTATTTATTTATTTTGCCGTTTTTGTTGACAAGTTAAAGGTGTTTTAATGAATATACAAGCATGTTTAACATATAGATTCCTATCTTTCATGAAGACAAGAAAATAAGTTGGTGTATTACCTGATTCTGATGACTTGCATTGACTGGAATCAGACGTCCACTTTTTCAAATGGAGGAGAAAACAAGTTCCTCTTTTCTGTCTAATACCACATGAAAGTCGTTGTTTTTTGGCATCTTATCCGTCCAGCTTCCATATTGGTTTTTATACACTTTACAAGAAATACTTTGGCGGCAAACTCCGTAGCTTGCTAGCTTGTATGCTCTGGCTTTCGGAGACTCTTATTTTGTTAGCGCAGGCGCGATGGAGCGGCGCTTTTATTGTGAAGACAGGAACTGGGCAATCAGTCTTTAGGCTTTTGACGGGAAGTACGGTTGAAATAAAAAGTGTCTTTTTTCCTTTACACTTTTGATTGATTGATTGATTGAAACTTTTATTATTAGATTGCACAGTACAGTACATATTCCGTACAATTGACCACTAAATGGTAACACCCCAATAAGTTTTTCAATGTTTATCAATTACTTAGTAAATGACCAAGTCGAGGTGATCTACCTCATATATACATACACACACATATCATACATACACACACACACACACAAATCATTGATATATATACATATATATACATATATATAGATATATATATATATGTATATACAGTATATATTTCTATTTATTTATTTTGCCGTTTTTGTTGACAAGTTAAAGGTGTTTTAATGAATATACAAGCATGTTTAACATATAGATTCCTATCTTTCATGAAGACAAGAAAATAAGTTGGTGTATTACCTGATTCTGATGACTTGCATTGACTGGAATCAGACGTCCACTTTTTCAAATGGAGGAGAAAAAAAGTTCCTCTTTTCTGTCTAATACCACATGAAAGTCGTTGGTTTTTGGCATCTTATACGTCCAGCTTCCATATTCGTTTTTATACACTTTACAAGAAATACTTTGGCGGCAAACTCCGTAGCTTGCTAGCTTGTATGCGCTGGCTTTCGGAGACTCTTATTTTGTTAGCGCAGGCGCGATGGAGCGGCGCTTTTATTGTGAAGACAGGAACTGTGCTATCAGTCTTTAGGCTTTTGACGGGAAATACGGTTGAAATAAAAAGTGTCTTTTTTCCTTTACACTTTTGATTAATTGATTGAAACTTTTATTAGTAGATTGCACAGTACAGTACATATTACGTACAATTGACCACTAAATGGTAACACCCGAATACGTTTGTCAACTTGTCTAAATCGGGTCATGTGACCGCCTGGCTCTGTTTGATTGGTCCAACGTCACCAGTGACTGCATGTGATTGGTGAAACGCACGCATGTGTAGATTCTACTTTGAAGCTCTGTCATTAACCAAAACAACATTAGATAGATCGATAAAAAAAAGTAGCGAGTAGCGAGCTGAATGTAGATAAATGGAACGTAGTAAAAGTAGCGTTTCTTCTCTATAAATATACTCAAGTAAAAGTATGTTGCATAAAAAACTACTCGTAGAAGTACAATTTATCCCAAAAGTTACTCAAGTAAATGTAACGGAGTAAATGTAGCGCGTTACTACCCACCTCTATATATATATATATATATATATATATATATATATATATATATATATATATATATATATATATAAAGGCTGGGCAACGATTAAAAATTTTAATCGAAGTTAATTGCACTATTTCTCCGATTAATCGCGATTAACTGCATTGTATACGCAAAGCCCAATAAAGAATTCAAAAGTAGTGTGTAGTGCACCTTTATTGGAATATTCTCCCACATGAACAAAAGCGCCAAAACATTTGTTGTGCAAACACAATTTAAATCAGTCCTTGTTAAACAGTAGCAGTTAAATAGCATATTTTATGAAAATCCACTCCAAAAATGTAAATACAAACATTTAAGCTTATTGCCACTGCCAGGGTATTTAAGTTATCCTGTTTGTTATGGAAAATAAATATCATCAAATACAAATCTCTGAGCCACAATCATAACATCTGAACAGGCAATTTCTGAGGTAACAGCAGAAACTTTTTTTTTTAAATCAGGGATCTTATGTTTAAAAAACCTATATTATAGGTAGTGGACTGCTTTAGGGAATTTTTGATCAAATTATCCGTAGTAGCAATATTAATAATGTTGTGTTTATTCTGCGTAGTGCACTTAAAATAATTATGACCATATCTAGGAATTGATATAATGGCAATTTTCCGATTGTTTGCTTGGTGCTTTGATAAACTGAAGGCATCATATACATGGTACTATATTGTGATGTTATGAGCCAGGGGAAAAAAGAACTACCCTACCCAGCATGCAACAGGAGTGACGAGCATGCGCGGTAGCCCGGTATAGGTTGTGTGTCGCCATGACGGCATCTTGTATGTTGTGATATGCACGCTCTGAAAGCAAACGTTAAGAACTCAGCCAACACTCCTCGTCTACATTATTCATAAATAGACAGACAACACATATACTCCGCTGCTTCACAGGCCGCTGGATGTAGCCGGCAAAGTATTCCCATGCTAGCTAGCCGGTCTAGCAAGCACGCGTCATTCAGTCCAAAACCGCCCGATCTATCCACATTCAGAATTGTCTGGCGGTCGTAAGTGATCCCGGAGTGACCACGCTGTAAGCCAGCCATGAAATTTGCAGAATTGTCCGGTATTTTTGCCAAATGTTCCATCTTTAGCAAGAGCCCCTCGACAACGAAGCCCATCCGGGCGACGCCATCTTTTTAAGAAAAGGCGTTAACAAAATAAAAACATGTAAACAACATACACAAATGTGCGATAAAATAATTGTCGGCGTTAATAGATTGATGAGTTAACGCGTAATTAACGCAATAATTTGCCCACCCCTAATATATATATATATATATATATATATATATATATATATATATATATATATATATAACTAAATGCGTGCATTTTTCAGTAAGACCAACATCTTTTAGAGTATAATAAGTCTCTTATTCTTTTTAATAACATTGTTATTCTGAAGCTAACCAATAATAAATCAAATGTCATGTCTCTTGATCATGTTTTTGTTTGTGCCAAGTGCTGTTTGTCCTTTGGACTCTTTAAGTTCCTGTTTTTTTTTCCACTCCCTTGTCTGGTTTCCTTGGTTACTCATTTTGTCCACCTGTCTCGGGTGGACAAAATGCCCGCTCACCTGCTTCCCGAGCACTAATCAGAGGCAGCATTTAAGCTTGTCTTTGCCAGTCAGTCGCCCTGTGCTGACTTGTTTCATGCCTTGCCATAGTTTCGTACCTCATGCCATGCCAAGTAAGTTTTGTTTGATTTATGTTCTTAGTCTGTTTATGCGTTAGCTTTGTTCTTTAGCCCCAAATTGTTCCTCTGCTGTGAGCGTTTTTTTTGTTTATAGATTTTTTAGTTAAAATTAAATCATGTTTTTACCTAAATGCCATGTCCCGAGTAGTCCGTCTGCCTTCCTGGGAGAACGACCCCGTAGCAAGCTGCAACCCCCCCCCATTGTGACATAAAATACTTCTTACCATTAATGCGACTTCTTGAACAGGTGCGGTAGAAAACGGATGGATGGATATAAATGCATGAGAATGTTTTCTATTTTGCACGTTATTTTTAGCACTGTGATTACCAGCGAAATGATTCATAATTATCGCATTAAGCAATGTCAGCTAAGATTTATCTGAGAGCCAGATGCAGTCATCAAAAGAGCCACATCTGGCTCTAGAGCCATAGGTTCCCTACACCTGTACTAATGAATCATATTTGGTACTATACCGCCTCTAAAAAGTATGGTACCAAGTACATTAGTGTATGTAGTCGATACTATTATTATTACATTGATGTTTTTTAGCAGCACAAAATCTTTTTTTGTTTTAAATTTTTTTTATATTATGTTTCTAAACTCAAGAAATACGTCCCTGGACACTTGAGGACTTAAAATACGACCATTGTATGATCCTGTAACGACTTGGTATCGGATTGATGCCTAAATTTGTGGTATCAGCCAAAACTAATGTAAAACATTAAAGAACAGAAGAAAAAAATATTATTACATTTTAACAGAAGTGTAGATAGAACTTGTTAAAAGAGAAAATAAGCAGATATTAACAGAAAAGGAACAAGCACATTAATAATACATTTTCTACCGCTTGTCCTTAATATTGTTGACAAAATAATCGAATAAGAAATGACACAAGATGTTACTGCATATGTCAGCACACTAAATTAGGAGCTTTTGTTTGTTTACTTAGTACTAAAAGACTAATTAATTAATTTTATTCAAGGACGAACTTGCAATAAGAAACATATGTTTCATGTACCTTAAGAATTGTAGTTAAAATAAAGCCGATAATGACATTGTTTGTGGTCCCCTTTATTTAGAAAAGTATCAAAAAGTACCGAAAAGTATTGAAAAGCATTTTCGAACCGGTACAAAAATATTGGTATCACTCATACATACTGTGTATATATATATATATATATATATATATATATACAAATATATATATATATATATACAAATATATACAAATATATATATATATATATACAAATATATATATATATATATATATATACAAATATATATATATAGTATATATACATATATATTTATATATACATATATACATATATACACATATATACATATATACACACATGTATATATATATGCATATATATATATATATATATATATATATACATATATATGCATATATATATATATATATATATATATATATATATATATATATATATATATATATATATACATATACATATATATATATATATATATATATATATATATATATATATATACACATACAAATATGCATATATTTAAATATATATTTTGTTGTTTAAATGTGCTATATAAATAAAGTGGTTTGGATTGGATGGTTACCAAAACACACAAACTCAAGGGCGCTGAAAACAGAACCGAGGGAGTCAAAACTAAAAAAAATCATGACAAAATGGGTGTGATTTACTCTTTTTTTCTTTTTTTTTGCACTATGACAAGGGAAGGTTGTTTGCATCAGGTCATATAAGTAAACAGTGCACATTGCACTGTTCAGAGCATAATTAGAGGTCATTGACGTGAATAACTCACATGGTCAATTTGATGGCGACAAAATGGCAGCATCAAAGGCTTGGTTACAAAGTCGAAGATCCTCTATGCAACAAAATAGTTCTAGTGGTTTTGAGGACATACTTAAAAAAACATGGGTCAAAGATCCATAATTTGACATAAGAGTTATGCTGTTTTTGAGAACATAGCTAAAAAAAACATGGGTCAAAGATCCATTATTTGACATAAGAGTTATGCTGTTTTTGAGAATATACCTAAAAAAACATGAGTCAAAGATCCATTATTTGACACAAGAGTTATGCTGTTTTTGAGAATATTCCTAAAAAACATGAGTCAAAGATCCATTATTTGACACAAGAGTTATGCTGTTTTTGAGAACATACCTAAAAAACATGAGTCAAAGATCCATTATTTGACACAAGAGTTATGCTGTTTTTGAGAATATACCTAAAAAAACATGAGTCAAAGATCTTCTATATAACAAAGGAGTTCTGCTGTGTTTGAGAACATACCTACAAAAACATTAGTCAAAGATCCTCTTCATGACAAAATAGCTCTGCTCTTTTTGAGAACATACCTAAAAAACATGAGTCAAAGAGCCACTGTAATACAAGAGTTCTGTTGTTTTTGAAAACATGAGTCAAAGATCCATTATATGACAAAATAATTGTGGGCGTGGTTATTTCATATATATATATATATATATATACATATATATATATATATGTATATATTTTATATATATATATATTTATATGTATATATATTTTTTTTTTTATATGTATATTCATATATATATATATTTTATATATATATAGATATGTTTTTTTATATATATATGTATGTATATATATATATATATATATATGAAATAACCACACCCACAATTATTTTGTCATATAATGGATCTTTGACTCATGTTTTCAAAAACAACAGAACTCTTGTAATATAGTTGCTCTTTGACTCATGTTTTTTAGCTATGTTCTCAAAAAGAGCAGAAGTATTTTGTCATGAAGAGGATCTTTGACTTATGTTTTTTTAGGTATGTTCTCAAAAACAGCAGAACTCCTTTCTTATATAGAGGATCTTTGACTCATGTTTTTTTTAGGTATATTCTCAAAAACAGCACAATTCTTGTGTCAAATAATGGATCTTTGACCCATGTTTTTTTAGGTATGTTCTCAAAAACAGCATAACTCTTATGTCAAATTATGTATATATATATATATATATATATATATATGAATTGTAGCTATACACATGTATATATGTATATATATAAATAAATAAATATATATATATATATATATATATGTAAATAAAATAAATACTTGAATTTCAGTGTTCATTTATTCACACCTATACACACACATAACACTCATCTACTCATTTTTTAGTTATGGGTTGAATTGTCCATACTTGTTCTATTCTATGTCACTATTTTTCTAACCATATGCATGTACAGTAGATGGCAGTATTGTCCTGTTTAAGAGTGTCACAACATTGCTGTTTACGGCAGACGTACTGCTTTACGATAGACAAAAACGTGACTGCTGTTGTTGTGTGTTGTTACCGCGCTGGGAGGACGTTAATGAAACATCCTAACAATAAACCCACATAAGAAACCAAGAACTCGCCCTCGATCATTCTACAGTTATAACGTCACTGGGCAGGCAGGTTTATATTGTGGGAAAGCGGACGTGAAAACAGGCTGTCCTCACTCAGGTCCGCATGGAGCTGGAGGGGGCGTGGCCTCCACCTCGGCCTGAATTTGGGGAGATTTTCAGGAGAAATTTTGTCCCGGGAGGTTTTCGGGAGAGGCGCTGGATTTCGGTAGTCTCCCGGAACATCCGGGAGTGTTGGCAAGTATGTTCATGGGCCATATTTTGCCCGCCAGTTGCCAATCCAGATACTAGCTCAAGGTGAAGAAACCCCAAGCGTCCATGAGGACGTTTCATTTGAAAGCTGCATGATGAAATTATAACAATCTTCCAGGAAAGGGAAGACGTGACCAACCACCCAAAGAAAGGATGTATCAGATTTGTCGGCGGTAAAGGAGAAGAATCAAAACAACTGCAGGAATTAAATCAAGACCTGCATGATCTCATTATTAGCAATTTAATGACGCGTTCACCAACACCCAGCCCTCGCAATCACATCAGTGGAAATTAAATACCAGCAGGGGAGAAGAAACCCCTTCAACGCGTCCTATCCGGGATGGAATCAGACTCCCCGGGAGCGAGGTTCTGCGA
>NC_084612.1:72325927-72340927 GCF_033978795.1 Nerophis ophidion
AAAAATAGAATTTTTGGCAGCATTATAATAAAAGTCGTCATTTTACTCAACGCAAGTCAAAATTTTACAAGAAAATCTGAACATTCGTGCAATATTATGATAAAAGTTGGAATTTTACTCAATAAGAGTCGCAATTTTGGCAATTTTATAAGAAAACTGAAAAAAGTTGGCCGTGTTATAATAATAAACGGAATTTCACTTGCCAAAATCATGACAAAAGTCATAATTTTACTCAAAATATGTCACATTTTTACAAGAACAAAAAAAAAATGGCAATATAGTGATAAAAGTCAGACTTTGACATTTTTCATTAAAAAGTTATAATTCTACATAAATATTGCAATATTACGGAAACAGAAAAAATATGAGAAATTGTTCCCAATCTTAAAAGAAAAAACTCAACACAGCTTAGAATTTTGGCAATTTTATGAAAAGAGTCATAATTTTACTTGACAAAAGTAACAATTTTATTAAAAAATAAATAAAATGTTGCAATATTATATTAACAAACAGAATTTCACTTTGCAAAAATATGACTAAAGTCATAATTTTACTCAAAAAATGCCACACTTTTACAATAACAACAAAAAAAATTGGCAATATTGTGATAAAAGTCAGACTTTTATATGACAAATGTCACCATTTAGCATGAAAAAAGTAATGATTTTACATAAAAAAGTAATACATTTTATGAGAAAATATTGCAATATTACATAAACACAAAGAATATGAGAATTTGTTCCCAATTGACACATTGTGACGATTTTTTTTTGTTTGTAATTGTTTTTTAATCTTCATTATTACTTAAAAATATTACAGTATGTCTCTATTTACACATTTATTTATTTTTTCAATTAATTTTGGCCAAAGGGGGCACATTTCAATGTATTTCACACACATGCTATTACAAATATTGGCCAGAGGGGGAGCACTTCAAATTTTTACACACACTTGTTATTTCATATGTTGACCAGAAGCGGAGCACTTTTAAAACCGACACACAGTCATTTTGAAATATCCCTCCATTTGGGACCACTCTAAATTTGATAGATTTCACCACCAGGGGTGCAAATGAGACATTCTCTATTAGATGCAATGGTTTTCTGTATTGGGTCCATGATTTATGTCCTCCTCATATGGAAGCTACTTTTCCTTGTTGATGTCTCAAGAAGGGCAGAACTACAAGAACACACACACACACACACACACACACACACACACACACACACACACACACACACACACACACACACACACACACACACACACACACACACACACACACACACACACACACACACACACACACACACACTTTTCAAGACGGGGCAGAGGAGATAATAAAGATAGGCAAACATTGCTCGGCCACGCCAGCGATATTACCTTCGCTCGGAGGCAACAGATAGTCTGGCATTCATGTTCTTAATATTATTACGACACAGGAGTAAACAAGAATGGAGTAAAAAAAAAAAATAAAAATGAGCAAGTAAATGACTTACACTATATTGCCAAAAGTATTTGGCCCCCTGCCTTGACTCACATATGAACTTGAAGTGCCATCCCATTCCTAACCCATAGGGTTCAACATGCTATTACAGCTTCAACTCTTCCGGGAAGGCTGTCCACAAGGTTGCGGAGAGTGTTTATAGTAATTTCCCACCATTCTTCCAAAAGTGCACACTGATGTTGGTCGAGAAGGCCTGGCTTTCCCTCTCCATTCTAATTCATCCCAAAGGTGTTCTATCGGGTTTAGGTCAGGACTCTGTGCAGGCCAGTCAAGTTCATTCACACCAGACTCTTGTCAGCCATGTCTTTATGGACCTTGCTTTGTGCATTGGTGCACAATCATGTTGGAAGTGGAAGGGGGCCCGCTCCAAACTGTTCCTACAAGGTTGGGGGCTTAGAACTGTCCACAATGTTTTGGTATCCTGACTTAAACAAGTGGAAAAACTTATTCGGGTGTTACCATTTAGTGGTCAATTGTACGGAATATGTACTGAACTTTGCAATCCACTAATAAAAGTATCAATCAATCAATCCTAGAGCATTCAAAGTTCCTTTTACTGGAACTAAGGGGCTAAGCCCAACTCCTGAAAAACAACCCCACACCATAATTCCTCCTCCACTAAATTTCACACTCAATGCAGTCCGTAATCTCGCGTTTTCCAGGCATCCTCCAAACCCAGACTCACCTATCAGATTGCCAGATGGAAAAGAATGATTCATCACTCCAGAGAAGGTTCTAGAGTCCAGTGGCGACGTGCTTTACACCACTGCATCCCACTCTTTGCATTGGACTTGGTGATGTATGGCTTAGATCATGGGTATCAAACTCTGGCCCGCGGGCCAAATGTGGCCCGCCGTGTAAATTAATTTGGCCCTTGAGGCAATATCAAATTAACATTAATGCAGCCGCATTCACCGCTAATACTCATACTTGCCGACCCTCCCGATTTTCCCGGGAGACTCCCGAAGTTCAGTACCCCTCTCGAGTATCTCCCGAGGAAACTATTCTACCGAATTTCTCCCGATTTCCACCCGGACAACAATATTGGGGGCGTGCCTTAAAGCCCCTGCCTTAAAGCGTTCTCTACAACCTGTCGTCAGGTCCGCTTTTACTCCATACAAACATAATATATGCGGCTTTTAAACACACACGAGTGAATGAAATGCATACTTGGTCAACAACCATACAGGTCACACCGAGGGTGGCCGTATAAACAACTTTAACACTGTTACAAATATGCGCCACACTGTGGACCCACACCAAACAAGAATGACAACCACATTTAGGGAGAACATCCGCACAGTAACCCAACATAAACACAACAGAACAAATACCCAGAACCTCTTGCATCACTAACAATATTTGAAAATCGATTTTGCATGTCACTATAAAGCTATACAAGCCTTGCTCGTTCAATATTCAATGCAAAACTTGTTTGAGTCCCTATTAAATGAATGACAAACACATTTCGGGAGAACATTCGCACCGTAAAACAACATAAACAAAATACCCAGAACCCCTTGCAGCATTAACTCTTCCGGGACGCTACAATATACTCCCTCCGCTACCACCACTATTTAAGATTTTGCATATATAAGTGTTGCTTTTTGTGGCATAGCTCGGTTGGTAGAGTGGCCGTGTCAGCAACTTGCAGGGTTGCAGGTTCGATCCCCGCTTCCGCCATCCTCGTCACTGCCGTTGTGTCCTTGGGCAAGACACTTTACCCACCTGCTCCCAGTGCCACCCACACTGGTTTAAATGTAACTTAGATATTGGGTTCCACTATGTAAAGCGCTTGGAGTCACTAGAGAAAAGCGCTATATAAATATAATTCACTACACTTTTTCCATATTTAGTGTTAAAGCAAATCAGCTAAGCAAACTGAGCAATAATTAACGTTTTTATTTGTGCACTTTCTCTTGCTACTTCAAGACTCGAATGCTTGATTCATTCATTATTGTTATTTTATTTTCAAATGTATTTTTAGCCTGTGAAAAAAAGTTTATTTTGATATTTACCTGAGAAGGCTGCAAATAGAAAAGAGGCATTCAATTTTTATTTAAGTCTTATTTGATATGCCATTGAATTTTTTTTAAATTATTATTATTATTTGAAACTCGAATTTGCACATCACTATAAAGCTATACAAGCCTTGCTCGTTCAATATTCAATGCAAAACTTGTTTGAGTCCCTATTAAATGAATGACAAACACATTTCGGGGGAACATTCGCACCGTAACACAACATAAACAAAATACCCAGAACCCCTTGCAGCATTAACTCTTCCGGGACGCTACAATATACTCCCTCCGCTACCACCACTATTTAAGATTCTGCATATATAAGTGTTGCTTTTTGTGGTATAGCTCGGTTGGTAGAGCGGCCGTGTCAGCAACTTGAGGGTTGCAGGTTCAATCCCCGCTTCCACCATCCTCGTCACTGCCGTTGTGTCCTTGGGCAAGACACTTTACCCACCTGCTCCCAGTGCCACCCACACTGGTTTAAATGTAACGCAGATATTGGGTTTCACTATGTAAAGCGCTTGGAGTCATTAGAGAAAAGCGCTATATGAATAAGTGAAGTGAATCATATTTATATAGCGCTTTTTCTCGAGTGACATTGTGTCCTTGGGCAAGACACTTTACCCACCTGCTCCCAGTGCCACCCACACTGGTTTAAATGTAACGTAGATATTGGGTTTCACTATGTAAAGCGCTTGGAGTCATTAGAGAAAAACGCTATATAAATAAGTGAAGTGAATCATATTTATATAGCGCTTTTTCTCGAGTGACATTGTGTCCTTGGGCAAGACACTTTACCCACCTGCTCCCAGTGCCCACCCACACTGGTTTAAATGTAACGCAGATATCGGGTTTCACTATGTAAAGCGCTTGGAGTCACTAGAGAAAAGCGCTATATAAATATAATTCACTTCACTTTTTCCATATTTAGTGTTAAAGCAAATCAGCTAAGCAAACTGAGCAATAATTAATGTTTTATTTGTGCACTTTCTCTTGCGACTTCAAGACTTGAATGCTTGATTCATTCATTATTGTTATTTTATTTTCAAATGTATTTTTAGCCTGTGGAGAAAAGTTTATTTTGATATTTACCTGAGAAGGCTGCAAATAGAAAAGAGGCATTCAGTTTTTATTTAAATCTTATTTGATATGCCATTTAATTTTAAAAAAAAATTATTATTATTATTTGAAACTCGAATTTGCATGTCACTATAAAGTTGTATAAGCCTTGCTTGTTCAATATTCAATGCAAAACTTTTTTGGGTCCCTATTAAAAGCTTAATTTGTTCAACCTTGGCCCGCCGCTTTGTTCAGTTTAAAATGTTGGCCCACTCTGTATTTGAGTTTGACACCCCTGGCTTAGATGCTGCTGCTCAGCCATGGAATCCCACTCCATGAAGTTCTCTGCGTACCGTACGTGGGCTAATTGGAAGGTCACATGACGTTCTGAGCTCTGTAGCAGCTGACTGTGCAGAAAGTCTTTGCACTATTGCTACAGCATCCACTGACCCCTCTCTGGCAGTTTACATGGCCTACCACTTGGTGGCTGAGTTGCTGTTGTTCCCAAACTTTTCCTTTCTCTTATAATAAAGTTGACGTCGGAATATTTAGGAGCGAGGAAATTTCACGACTGGATTTTGTTGCACAGGTGGCATCCTATGACAGTTCCATGCTGGAAACTACTGAAAGCGGCCCATTCTTTCACAAATATTTGTACAAACAGTCTCCATGCCTAAGTGCTTGATTTTATACACCAGGCCAAGTGATTAGGGCACCTGATTATCATTATTTGGATGGGTGGCCAAATACTTTTGGCAATGTAGCGTATCTCCCTGACTTGTCGTGGCCTTAAAGCTATGTCTCGTCAAATCAGCACACAGGTGGTGGTAAGCAGAGGTGGGTAGTAACGTGTTACATTTACTCCGTTACATCTACTTGAGTAACTTTTGGGATAAATTGTACTTCTAAGAGTAGTTTTTATGCAACATACTTTTACTTTTACTTGAGTATATTTAAAGAGAAGAAACGCTACTTTTACTCCGCTCCATTTATTTACATTCAGCTCGCTACTCGCTACTTTTTTTTTATCGATCTGTTAATGCACGCTTTGTTTGTTTTGTTTTTGTCAGACACGCATTCAAAGTAGGAACTACGCATGCGTGCGTTTCACCAATCAAATGCAGTCACTGGTGACGTTGGACCAATCAAACAGAGCCAGGTGGTCACGTGACCGTCACACGTAGAACCCGACATGTTGAAAAACTTATTGGGGTGTTATCATTTAGTGGTCAACTGTACGTAATATGTACTGTACTGTGCAATCTACTAATACAAGTTTCAATCAATCAATCAAAAGTGTAAAGGAAAAAAGACACTTTTGTTTTCAACCGTACTTCCCGTCAAAAGCCTTAAGACTGATCGCACAGTTCCTGTCTTCACAATAAAGGTGCCGCTCCATCGCGCCTGCGTTAACAAAATAAGAGTCTCCGAAAGCCAGCGCAAACAAGCTAGCAAGCTACGGAGTTTGCCGCCAATGTATTTCTTGTAAAGTGCAAAAAACCAATATGGAAGCTGGACAAATAAGATGCCAAAAACCAACGACTTTCATGATGTATTAGACAGGAAGGAAGAACTTTTTTTTTCCTCCATTTGAAAACCGGGACTTATCAGCACTATACTGTCTGATTCCAATCAATGCAAGTCATCAGAATCAGGTAATACACCAACTTATATTCTTGTCTTCATGAAAGATAGGAATCTATATGTTAAACATGCATGTATATTCATTAAAACACCTTTAACATGTCAACAAAAACGGCAAAATAAATAAATATAAATTATATACTGTATATATAAATGTATGTATATACATATGATATGTGTGTATGTATATGTGTATATATATATATATATATATATATATATATATATATATATGATATGTGTGTGTATGTATATATGAGGTAGATCACCTCGACTTGGTCATTTATTAAGTAATTGATTAACGTTGAAAAACTTATTGGGGTGTTACCATTTAGTGGTCAATTGTACGGAATATGTACTGAACTGTGCAATCTACTAATACAAGTTTCAATCAATCAATCAATCAATCAATCAATCAATCAATCAATCAATGCCTACTGAGCCTATGGTGCTGTTAAGTTATTGTGGCCCAATTTGCCTTAATTTTTTTTTTATTTTAATGTACTATTATTTAATATATATTATTGTTTTAGTTGCTTAAGAGATATTCCTGGCTCTGAATTTGCTCATTGCTATTTTTATGTTTCCGTGCATTATTTGTGGCCGGCATCATTACACAAACAGGTTACTCATCAGTTACTCAGTACTTGAGTAGTTTTTTCACAACATACTTTTTACTTTTACTCAAGTAAATATTTGGGTGACTACTCCTTACTTTTACTTGAGTAATAGATCTCTAAAGTAACAGTACTCTTACTTGTGTACAATTTCTGGCTACTCTACCCACCTCTGGCGGTAAGTAAGAACGAAAGGAGAGTACACTGTGAACGTCTTTAAGCAAACACTCCAACAGTCTGAGCCCTTCTCAAACCCCGTCCAGGCAGACTACAAGTGCTAAAGACAAAAAAATAAAAATAAAATAATGTTACAGTTCATTTGTTTGAACAAGTGACATTGAGGAACATCAGCTTTAAAAAGGCTTTTTACTCCAAATGCAATTCTTAATATGACAAAGTGAACAAATCCATGTCTGACCTGGACTTATCTACTTTTAAATTAACTTTCATTCCTACCTTGCCAAACCTCCGTTTTTTATGATCTGTAATACATTGTGGAGGGAGATGTGGCCAGCGCAGCCTGCAGGAGCAACAGTCACCGCCTCTGTCCATGGTGCTGAGGACAGAGCGTGGCAGTGCTGACGGCGAGACACGGCTGGCAGGTGGTCAGATTTCACAGGTGGTACGTGTTGATGTAATCTAGTTTCTTTCATCTCCGTAATATCGCTAAAATCCGTTCCATTTTGTCATGCGTTCGTTACGTCTCGTCTCGATTACTGTAACCGATTATTTTTGGGTCTCCCCATGTCTAGCATTAAAAGATTACAGTTGGTACAAAATGCGGCTGCTATACTTTTGACAAGAACAAGAAAGTTTGCCCATATTACGTCTATACTGTATATATATACCTACATATATACAGTTCCTATACATATATCTGTACTGGCTCACCTGCACTGGCTTCCTGTGCACTTAAGATGTGACTTTAAGATTTTACTACTTACATATAAAATACTTCACGGTCTAGCTCCAGCCTATCTTGCCGATTGTATTGTACCATATGTGTGAATTATACTTATTATATTTATATAGCGCTTTTTCTCTAGTGACTCAAAGCGCTTTACATAGTGAAACGCAATATCTGCGTTACATTTAAAGCAGTGTGGGTGGCACTGGGAGCAGGTGGGTAAAGTGTCTTGCCCAAGGACACAACGGCAGAGACTAGGATGGCGGAAGCGAGGATCGAACCTGCAACCCTCAAGTTGCTAGCACGGCCGCTCTACCAACCGAGCTATACCGTCCCGGCAAGAAATCTACGTTCGAAGGACTCCGGCTTATTAGTGATTCCCAAAGCCCAGTGCTTTTTTATTTATTTTATTTTATTTATCTGCAATGAGGTCGCGACTTGTCCAGGGTGTAAACTGCCTTCAGCCCGATTGTAGCTGAGATAGTCGCCAGCGCCCCCCGCGACCCCAAAAGGGAACAAGCGGTACAAAATGGATGGATTTTTTTTTTTTTTTTTTTGTCATGACAAAAGGGATTTTTTTTGGGTTGGTGCACTAAATGTAAGTATATCTTGTGTTTTTTATGTTGATTTAATAAAAAAAAAAAAAAAATATATATATAGATTTTTTTTTTTTTAATAAAAAAATCTTCTGCGGCCCGGTACCAATCGAGCCGCGGCCCGGTACCGGTGGTTGGAGACCACCGGCATAGATGATGTTTTACAGATCATCTTCAAGTCGCTTTCTGACAGTATGCGCCGTTTTGTGGCTCACCTTCGACAGCGTCTTCTCCCCGTCGTTTTTGTTGTAGCGGTGTAGCGTGCAAGGACGAGAGTGGAAAAAAATGTCAAAAGATGGAGCTAACTGTTTTAATGACATTCAGTCTTTTACTTCAATCAATAACGGTGCAGGATCCGGGAACAACCACGCCGGAAATGTGTCTTGTGAAAAACCGTCCGACCGGAACTCTAATAAAAAAGTTCCTTGGGTGAATAATGTCGACTCACTACACCGGTTTGTTTTAGCGCTTTTATGGCGAGTTCATTGACAGATATAAGTAAGAACTTTACACTACTCTATATTAGAAATGGTAACAGTGGAGGATGAATGGGGACGACGTGGCACGGTTGGGAGAGTGGAATAACCAGCAACCTGAGAGTTCCCGGTTCGATCCCCACCTTCTACCAACCTCGTCACGTCCATTGTGTACTTGAGGAAGACACTTCACCCTTGCTCCTGATGGGTCATGCTTAGGGCCTTGCATGGCAGCTCCCGCCATCAGTGTGTGAATGTGTGTGTAAATGGGTGAATGTGGGAATTGTGTCAAAACACTTTGAGTACCCTAAAGGTAGAAAAGTGTGATAGAAGTGTAACCCGTTTATGAATGACCCATAACGAGAAGATAGAGAAAAAAAAGAAGTTTATTGAATGCGGTGTCGGTACGGACAACTAAGGCGGATTTTTCAGGATTTATGCAGATCCCAAATACAGATCAGCAGGTACCAGAAGGTAAAACAAGTTTCTTTTGCATAATATTGAGAAACAAAATGCCAGATATGTCTTACCGTGTACACACACCATAATAATCCTTGTATGTTTAATGCGCCAACAATCCTTCTTAGCTTACCAAAGTCCTACTAAAACCTGGATTTTTGAGCACCGTGTGTTATGGAAACGGCGCTCAATATGGTGACGGACGCTGTGGTCAAAGAGGTGATTGCCACAAAACACATTTTGAGATATTCAAAACTCTCCTGACGTCTGGCGGCTAAAGTGGTTCGTGTGCACCACACCTCCCAAATTCGTCACATTTCATGTGTCAGGTAAACCTGGAAGAGTAGGGCCATACGAATACCCGTCCTATGAGACCAACTCTCATAGTCTGTTTTGTTAGCTGACTTAGTTAGAATGCATTTAAAAAAAAGGATATGGATTTAAAATGATAAGCACCATTAAAATAAATAAAGTTTCCCTTTAAGTTTCAAGTTAATTATATTAAAATATTGTGTTCCTATTGCTGAAATTGTCAAGACTGTAAAGTGACCAGCTGTGTTCGGATAAACAGGTGAACTCGGTCATATTTTCCCTTCTGCGTGACATTCAGGGGCCGTGGTAAATAACTACTAACGAGCAGAAGGACAAAGTACAATTAAGATAAGGCAAAGAGGCCAGCGTTCAAACCACTTCGCCTCGACACTTCTTCCTATCAATGAATCTTCTTAGCACTTAAAGAGATTTAATTATCATTTAATCCAGTGTAGGAATCAAGTAGCTGTCGCGCAGGAAGCCGCTCAAGTACTTTAAACCGTCATCAGTTTGTTAAGCAAAAAGTTCATCAGCGCTGATGACTAGTTCTCTCTCGACTACGACGCAAACGTAAATAGCGTACAGTAAATGAGCATTTAAGTCCAGTATTGGACCGTACAATTCTACCCCCGCCTGCAAAGAATGTTTACTGCATCATGCCGTCCAATATCGTGATGTGCGATACCAATGATTTTCTTTCAGATCCGATGCCGAGAAAATTTCAGAATGGTATCGGCGTTACCGACCCAATAACGATACTATGTGTTAATATATCCAATGTGTCTACCAAAATGTAAAAAGTTGTGTGTTTTCAACTAAAATATCCATCCCAAAAAAATATTTGTTAAAATGTAAGAAAAAAGGGCAAGAAATCAGAAAGTAATGAGAAAACGCAGACATTTTCAGACTAATATTTTATAATAATAATCTTACTCACCTATAAAACAATGTTATGCCTTTAAATATATAAATATGTTTTTAGCTTTTATATATATATACACATACTGTATATATGTATATATATATATACATATATATATATATATATACACATACATACATACATACATACATACATATATACATACATATACATACATACATATAAATATATATATACATATGTATATATATACATACATACATACATACATACATACATACATATATATATACATATATACATACATAAATAAATACATCTATATATATATATATATATGTGTGTGTGTGTGTGGATATATATATATATATATATATAAATATATATGTATATATATGAAAGTATATATGTGTATGTGTATATATACACGTGTAAATATCTACATACATACATACATACATATATATATATATACACATATATACATATATATACGTACATACATAAATAAATACATCTATATATATATATGTGTGTGTGTGTGGATACATATATATATATATATATATATATATATATATATATATATATATATATATAAATATGTATGTATATATATGAAAGTATATATGTGTATGTGTATATATACGTGTGTATATATATATACATATACATATATGTGTGTGTGTGTGTGGATATATATATAAATATATATATGAAAGTATATATGTGTATGTGTATATATACGTGTAAATATGTATATATATATATATATATATATATGTGTGTGTGTGTATATGTATAATAAAAAAGTGTATAATATGTGTAATATAAAAAGTGTATAATATGTATAATATAAAAAGTTCTATTTTGGTTTCATTTGACCACATGACATTCTACCAATCCTCTGCTGTATCATCCATGTATCCAAAGCTCTCACTGATGGAAGGAGGTTTTGGCTCAAAATCTCACGATACATGGCCCCATTCATTCTTTCCTTAACACGGATCAATCGTCCTGTCTCCTTAGCAGAAAAACAGCCCCAAAGCATGATGTTTCCACCCCCATGCTTCACAGTAGGTATGGTGTTCTTGGGATGCAACTCAGTATTCTTCTTCCTCCAAACAAGACGAGTTGAGTTTATACCAAAATGGATTCATGGATGATACAGCAGAGGATTGGGAGAATGTCATGTGCTCAGATGAAACCAAAATATAACTTTTTGGTATAAACCCAACTCGTCGTGTTTGGAGGAAGAAGAATACTGAGTTGCATCCCAAGAACACCATACCTACTGTGAAGCATGGGGGTGGAAACATCATGCTTTGGGGCTGTTTTTCTGCTAAGGGGACAGGACGATTGATCCGTGTTAAGGAAAGAATAAATGGGGCCATGTATCGTGAGATTTTGAGCCAAAACCTCCTTCCATCAGTGAGAGCTTTGAATGGTTGACCAAATACTTATTTTCCACCATAATTTACAAATAAATTCTTTAAAATTCCTACAATGTGAATTCCTGGATTTTTTTTTTTTTACATTCTGTCTCTCACAGTTGAAGTGTACCTATGATGAAAATTACAGAACTCTGTTATCATTTTAAGTGGGAGAACTTGCACAATCGGTGGCTGACTAATACTTTTTTGCTCCACTGTATGTATATATACTGTACGTATATATATATATATATATATATATATATATATATATATATATATATATATATATATATATATATATGTACAGTATATATGCATGCTTTAAAGCCTCTATAAAGAAAATAATGTTTGCCTTGGTGCCCTAAAATATGAGCCCTCCTTTAAGGCAGTGGTCCCCAACCACCGGGCCGCAGAATTTTTTTTTATAAAAAAAAAAAAAATATATATATATATATATATATATATATATATATTATTATTTTTTTTTTATTATTAAATCAACATAAAAAACACAATATACACTTACAAATAGTGCACCAACCACAAAAAACTCCCTTTTTCATGACAAAAACGTCCCTTTTTCATGACAAACAAGAAAAAAAAAAAGAAAGAAAAAAAAAGGACACCCCCCACCGGGCCGCGGGATAAATTATTAAGCGTTGACCGGTCCGCGGATACAAAAAGGTTGGGGACCACTGCTCTAAAATATGAGCCCTCCTTTAAGGCAACACTTGCCTTGACCTTAAAATTGTATCGGCTGGGGACATCTCTGCGCTGCTGATCCGCCTCCGCTTGGGATGGTTTCCTGCTGGCTCCGCTGTGAACGGGACTCTCGCTGCTGTGTTGGATCCGCTTTGGACTGGACTCTCGCGACTGTGTTGGATCCATTATGGATTGAACTCTCACAGTATCATGTTAGACCCGCTCGACATCCATTGCTTTCCTCCTCTCCAAGGTTCTCATGGTCATCATTGTCACCGACGTCCCACTCGGTCATTATTGTCACCGATGTCCCACTGGGTGTGAGTTGTCCTTGCCCTTATGTGGGCCTACCGAAGATGTCATAGTGGTTTGTGCAGCCCTTTGAGACACTAGTGATTTAGGGCTATATAAGTAAACATTGATTGATTGATTGATTGATTAAAAATTGGAGGCCTGAATATAGCCTTTGCATAGTTTGACTTTTCAGTATGGGGCCCTTGGTGGAAAAACTTTGGACACCCCTGAACTAAAGTATTGTTATTTTGATTCGAGCATCGATATCAGAGCATAAAGCTCTGGTATCGGTGGTATCAATATCCCCGTATGGATCGGCACATCACTACTATCCATGACAGGCTTGTGAATTCGAAGCGTGTAGCGATGTCTATCTGGTGATGATGTGCAGCTGGCTGACAACGGGGATGATAAAGTTGCTAATGTCGCTGTAAATTAACACCACACCGAATTCCACGCGTTCTTTTCGCCACGCCGGGTGGATTTCAAAAAAAAAAAAAAAAAAAGAGTAACGTCACTCACCGAGGTCACGACTCACTGGCGGCCGCTGTGATTGGTTCTGAGCGGCAGCGGCGGCTCGTCTCTGAATGTGATTATCGCTCGGCCCTCGCCATTACTCACCTGGCGTGCTGCCGTCTTCTCCTTTGACCTTTTTTAAATTAGCCTTTAGCCTCTCTGTTTCTGTCGGAGCGGCCTCATCGCTTGCTGGCGTCGCCGCATTTGAATAGAATTCCTTCCCCCGTCGGTGATTACCGGCACCTCCGGTACATCATCAGGCAAAAATCAATAACGGCTTCACAGAAATATGGAAATTGGATTTCCCCGTAACGCCCTAGCACGTCGACCCGGTGGTATCGTTCTGAATTTCAACGAAACCGCAGGCGTAGAAAGCCCGCAAATAATCACTTATGACCAGGGATGGAAATCAAAAACTGGCGTATTAATTCTCTTGGAATCACCTGCCATTTTTTTTCCAACGATTCCTATAAACCAGACTTGGCCCGCCTGACATTCCCAAATAATTGTTTTCAAAATCTTTAAGAGGGAAAGTGTAGCTGCCAATATGATGTGCAGTCATGTTTCCTAATGGCCGTCAGTCTTGAACGATACGAAGTATTTCAATGGTTGGAATCTGCGCTTTTTTTTCTATTTACTCATGCCGTCATGCGGGTTCCCAGGACCACCAAGGAAGGACATGGCTTTGAGCAGTTTGACTTTTTGTATAGCTCGGTTGGTAGAGTGGCCGTCTCGGCAACTTGAGGGTTGCAGGTTCGATTCCCGCTTCCGCCATCCTAGTCACTGCCGTTGTGTCCTTGAGCAAGACACTTTACCCACATGCTCCCAGTGCCACCCACACTGGTTTAAAAATGTAACTTAGATATTTGGGTTTCACTATGTAAAGTGCTTTGAGTCACTAGAGAAAAGCGCTATATAAATATGATTCACTTCACTTCACTTTCAATAGAACCGTTCAGCTTTAGTTTTTGGATTAGATGATTCCGCCCAGCTGGGCGCCCCGCGCACCAGATCTTGATTGCGGCGTCGCTCCCAGCGTGCCCCGCCTCTGCGCTCGCTCGCCGTCCCCGCCTCCTCACCACCATTTTGGGCCTAAAATCAATCAATCATTCCCAAATAATTTTTTTCAAAATCTTTAAGAGGGAAAGTTTAGCTGCCAATATGATGTGCAGTCACGTTTCCTAATGGCCGTAAGTCTTGAACGATACGAAGTATTTCAATGGTTGGAATCTGCGCTTTTTTTTCTATTTACTCATGCCGTCGTGCGGGTTCCCAGGACCACCAAGGAAGGACATGGCTTTGAGCAGTTTGACTTTTTGTACAGCTCGGTTGGTAGAGTGACCGTCTCGGCAACTTGAGGGTTGCAGGTTCGATTCCCGCTTCCGCCATCCTAGTCACTGCCGTTGTGTCCTTGAGCAAGACACTTTAGCCACATGCTCCCAGTGCCACCCACACTGGTTTAAAAATGTATCTTAGATATTTGGGTTTCACTATGTAAAGTGCTTTGAGTCACTAGAGAAAAAGCGCTATATAAATATAATTCACTTCACTTCACTTTCAATAGAACCGTT
>NC_084612.1:72345927-72370927 GCF_033978795.1 Nerophis ophidion
TCCGGCCACGAAGAGTCAAAGCCAGACATCTGTTTACTACACAAGTCAGCAGCTGCTGGTAAAATAATAATATGTGTATAAAAAAGCCCTCCGGCTAAATAAACACAGCCAGGCAGGAGCAAATTTGAATGCAGGAGACAGAAATGAAGTGTGTGCATGTTGTAGAATTAATTGTGTTTTCATATCAAACCACTTGGGTTGCAGTGTCCAACTCACTAATAGTACAGTTATTAAACAGTCTGAATATGACTACCGTGTTTTACGGACTACAGGGCGCACCGGTATACTAAACCCCGTTTCCATAGGAGTTGGGAAATTGTGTTAGATGTAAATATAAACGGAATACAATGATTTGTAAATCCTTCTCCACCCATATTCAATTAAATGCACTACAAAGACAAGATATTTGATGTTCAAACTCATAAACTTTATTTTTTTATGGCAAATAATAATTAACTTAGAATTTCTTGGCTGCAACACATGCCGAAGTAGTTGGGAAAGGGCATGTTCACCACTATGTTACATCACCTTTTCTTTTAACAACACTCAATAAACGTTTGGGAACTGAAGAAACTAATTGTTGTTCTTTTAACAACACTCAATAAACGTTTGGGAACTGAAGAAACTAATTGTTGAAAGTTTGAAAGTGGAATTCTTTCCAATTCGGGGGGCGTGGTTAAGTGGGGAGGAGTATATTTACAGCTAGATTCACCAAGTCAAATATTTCATATATATATATATATATATATATATATATATATATATATAGGTGTGGGAAAAATCACAAGACTACTTCATCTCTACAGAACTGTTTCATGAGGGGTTCCCTCAATCATCAGGAGATTGAGGGAACCCCTCATGAAACAGTTCTGTAGAGATGAAGTAGACTTGAGATTTTTCCCACACCTACATATTGCGCTCTACCACAGTATCGAGCACTATTCTCTGGATAATCCAATATATATATATTTATATATATATATATATATATATATATATATATATATATATATATATATATATATATAAGAAATACTTGACTTTCAGTGAATCCTAGCTATATATATATATATATATATATATACATATATATATATATATATATATATATATATATATATATATATAAGAAATACTTGAATTTCAGTGTTAATTTTTTTACACATAACACTCATCAATTGTCCATCCTTGTTTTTCTAACCATATGCATGTACAGTAGATGGCAGTATTGTCCTGTTTAAGAGTGTCACAACATTGCTGTTTACATCAGACAAACTGCTTTACGGTAGACGGAAACGGACTGCTGTTGTTGTGTGTTGTTACCGTTACTTACAAACCTAAATAAGGATACACCCCCATTTGGATGTGCCGTCGGCAGAAGTGGGTAGTAACGCGCTACATTTACTACTTGAGTATTTTTTGGGATAAATTGTACTTCTAAGAGTAGTTTTAATGCAAAATACTTTTACTTGAGTATATTTATAGAGAAGAAACGCTACTTTTACTTCGCTCCATTTATCTACATTCAGCTCGCTACTCGCTACTGATTTTTAACATGCCTGCGTTTCACCAATCAAATGCAGTCACTGGTGATATTTGACTCCATTTCACCAATCAAACAGAGCCAGGCGGTCACATGATTAACTGCACATTTAAAAAATTTTTTTTATAAACCTTTATTTATAAATTTCAACATTTACAAACAGTTGAAAATAATAATCAAAGTAAGTACAAAAACAGTACAAAACAGTATAAAAACCATACAAAACACCATTGGCTCACTCAATCTCAGTAAATAACTTAAAATAGGAACACAGCATCATCGTTTTCACAGCTTTTTGGTTGTTAGAGGTAGAGTGTTTTAATGTAGAGTTCTAAATCATTTTTAAAGGCACAAAAAACTGATCGTGTATTGAGAAACTTACATTTATGAATATAAAAATTAGCCAATAATATAATGAGGTTGCAAAGGTAAAACTCATTTTCAAATTTTTTTTCAATACAGTGTAAAACTGTGTAATATATATTATTTAATATATATTATTGTTTTAGTTGCTTAAGAGATATTCCTGGCTCTGAATTTGTTCATTGCTATTTTTATCTTTTTGTGCATTACTTGTTGCCGTCATCATTAAACGAACAGGTTACTCATCAGTTACTCAGTACTCGAGTAGTTTTTTCCCAACATACTTTTTACTTTTACTCAAGTAAATATTTGGGTGACTACTCCGTACTTTTACTTCAGTAATACTGTCATGCCCATGGGCTCATTTTTTGTTTTGGTCATGTTATGTTTTGTTATTTGGATACTCAGTTCCTGTTTTGCACTTCCTGGTTTGTGTTGCTACCATGACAACTCATTAATTTTCACCTGGCCCTCCATGTCACGGCCCCGTCCTCAGCCCTCACACCCGTTTGTTAATTTTCATAGCCTATTATTTAAGCCACTGTTACCAGGTAGTCGGCCTGGCAACTTCCCACATTACCCTTCAACTCCTTTCATGCCATGCCATGCATATTCCTCAACTGCTTCATGTCATGCCACGCTGTTTATTATTTTTTGTCCATGCCACGTAAGTTTTTGGTTTGTTATTCATGCCACGGTGCAAGTTTTTGTGTTTCATGTTTATAGTTTGTAGCCTTTGTGCTAGTCATTTGTTTTTTGTAGCCAGGTGTTTGTACCTCCTTTGTTTGCCTTTTTTTTTGTAGTTTACTAGAGTATTAAAATAAAATGTACTGACATTCACGTCTGGCTCGTGCCAATTTCCCTTTGCGTTTTGGACACTCAGTTCCTGTTTTGATTTTCCTGGTTTGTGTTGCTACCATGACAACTCATTAATTTTCACCTGGCCCTCCATGTGACGGCCCCGTCCTCAGCCCTCACACCTGTTTGTTAATTTTCATTGCCTATTATTTAAGCCACTGTTACCAGGTAGTCGGCCTGGCAACTTCCAACATTAAATGATAAATGGGTTGTACTTGTATAGCGCTTTTCTACCTTCAAGGTACTCAAAGCGCTTTGACATTACTTCCACATTTACCCATTCACACACAGATTCACACACTGATGGAGGGAGCTGCTATGCAAGGCGCCAACCAGCACCCATCAGGAGCAAGGGTGAAGTGTCTTGCTCAGGACACAACGGACGTGACGAGGTTGGTACTAGGTGGGATTTGAACCAGGGACCCTCGGGTTGCGCACGGCCACTCTCCCACTGTGCCACGGCGTCCCTAAATTACATTACCCTTCAACTCCTTTCATATTCCTCAACTGCTTCATGGCATGCTACGCTGTTTATTATTTTTTGTCCATGCCACGCAAGTTTTTGGTTTGTTATTCATGCCACGGTGCAAGTTTTTGTGTTTCATGTTTATAGTTTGTAGCCTTTGTGCTAGTCATTTGTTTTTTTGTAGCCAAGTGTTTGTACCTCCTTTGTTTGCCTTTTTTTTGTAGTTTACTAGAGTATTAAATAAAATGTACTCACATTCACGTCTGGCTCGTGCCAATTTCCCTTTGCGCTGGAAAAACTACTCTCCAAGTCATAGTCCAAGTTGTGACGAATACATCTCTAAAGTAACAGTATTCTTACTTGAGTACAATTTCTGGCTACTCTGGCCGGTCGGGTTCTCGAAACTGCGGCCCTACAGTACATGGTCAGCCTTCAATGGAGCCGCTGTAATCACAGATTGAAGGCAAGCCTTCAACTTGTGAAGATTACAGTGCGGACAAGGCCTGACAAGAGCCTCCGCGTGAGACTTACCAATTCCGGCTGCTGATGAAACGGGAAAGGGGGAGGAAAATCGATACGGCCTGTTCCCATGCTCGACCCTAAAAGAGGGGTCAGTGATTTAAGGACGTCTCGATGAATAAAGATGAGGAGGCGAGAGGACATCACACAGAAAGAAGGGAGACGGCCAGAGTTAATTCACCGAGAGAGGGGAGGTCACCTCTCCTCATCACTTTCTTCTCCACTCCTCACACGTCTCCCTGCACCCGTCCCGGGAGGACGGCGAGAGAAAACTCTGCTAATTTGGATGTAGCTCGGCTCTTTTCATCCTTTTTTTTAATTATTATTTTTTTTTTCTCTCTCCTGGCTTTGCAACCGAGCTTTTTCGGTTTTATATTTGCAGCATCTTCTTCAGGCACGAAAAAAAAAAAAAGCCACAGTGGGATTTACAGACGAGGGAATGAAGTTTGTGTATTGGAAGTCGCAAAGCCACACACACACACTTAAGCACACACACACACACACACACACACACACAGTCATTAAACCGTGTCCCGAGGAGGTACGCGACAGCTTCAAGTGGTTTCGGGAGCGAATAAGCGAGCCCAATTTACAAGCCGGATGATATTTGCATCATGGAGACTCCTCAGTCGGAACACAGCTTATGGAAGAAGAGCTTCTTCTCTTATCTTCCGCGTCTCCTCTTCTACTTCTACATCTTTTTTTTTCTTTTCTGCCTTGAGAGTAAGCTCCTTATTTCGCATCCACCGGATGAATAATGGATCAGTCAGCCCGAATTTTGGTTATGCCTGCTGTTTTATTTCTGCATTATCACTGACTTGAGGCTTTGGCGGTTTGTATTTACACCGCCGAGTTCTGGATAAATAAACTCCGCGTCTGTTACTTCTGTAAGGCTTTCACGGGCCAGAGCTTGTTACGCTTCCGAATGTGGTATTTAAAAAAAAAAAAAAAGTGACCCGAAACAATTATGAAATGTGAAAATGTAGGGACAAGTTAAAGGCCTACTGAAATGAGATGTTCTTATTAAAACGTGGATAGCAGGTCCATTCTATGTGTCATACTTGATCATTTCGCGATATTGCCATATTTTTGCTGAAAGGATTTAGTAGAGAACATCGACGTTTAAGTTCGCAACTTTTGGTCGCTAATAAAAAAGTCTTGCCTGTACCGGAAGTAGCAGATGTCACATTGTTTTTAATCATAGCCACCAGCCGAGAAGGCGACGATTTCCCCATTAATTTGAGCGAGGATGAAAGATTCGTGGATGAGGAAATTTAGTGTGAAGCATTAAAAAAAAAAAAAAGAAAAAAGAAAAGGCGACGGCTCCAGGCGACGGCAGTGGGAGCGATTCAGATGTTTGAGACACATTTACTAGGATAATTCAGGAAAATCCCTTATCTGCTTATTGTGTTAATAGTGTTTTAGTGAGCTTCTAAAGCAGGGGTCGGGAACCTTTTGGCTGAGAGAGCCAAGAATCAAAATATTTTAAAATGTATTTCCGTAAGAGCCATATAATATTTTTTTTTTTAACACTGAACACAACTGGGGCGGCATAGCTCGGTTGGTAGAGCGGCTGTGCCAGCAACTTGAGGGTTGCAGGTTCGATTCCCGCTTCCGCCATCCTAGTCACTGCCGTTGTGTCCTTGGGCAAGACACTTTACCCACCTGCTCCCAGTGCCACCCACACTGGTTTAAATGTAACTTAGATATTGGGTGTCACTATGTAAAGCGCTTTGAGTCACTTGAGAAAAGCGCTATATAAATATAATTCACTTCACTTCACTTCACAACTAAACGTGTGCATTTTTAAGTAAGACCAACATTTCTAGGGTATAATAGCGCTCTTATTATTTGTAATAACATTGTTATACTAAAGCTAACTGTGGAGGGGGGCGTGGCCTGTGGGCCTGCAGTGAAGCAGGGTGTGCCAGGACCGGCCTCAAAATCAGCGACAGGTGCGTAAATGGCCCACCTGGGCCTTGTTATCTAATCACCTGTCGCTCTGTTATAAGCAGCAGCCAGGAGGAGAGGCGGGGGTTGGGGCTGGAGCCAGAGTGCGAAGGAGAACAAAAGAGAAAAAGACAATTGCTGGAAAGCAACGGAGAGACTTATTGAAAAATACAAAATATTGCAACCCTGAAACAGGCTCTCTTGTCGGTGGTTGGTGGTCTGAAGAACCCCCGGGAGGGCAATCCCTAAACTAATCAATAATAAATAAATCACTTCTTACCCTTAATGCAACTTCTTGAACAAGTGCGGTAGAAAAAGGATGGATGTTTAATATTTTGAACGTTATTTTTAACACTTTGATTACAAGTGGAATTATTCATTACTTATTATGTTAAGCATTGTCAGCTCAGATTTATCCGAGAGCCAAATGCAGTCATCAAAAGAGCCACATCTGGCTCGCGAGCCATAGGTTCCCTACCCCTGTTCTAAAGTCATACCTGAAAGACGGAGAGCTGCGATGACCGCCAGTGTCTCTGAGGGAAAATGGAGGAGGCAAGATTACAGCTGCCTTTTTGACAGCTGCTGCAGGAGGTCGCATAATACACTCAAGTCTCCGGTAAGAACCGACTTAATATCACAATTTTCCCATCCAAAAACTTGCTGGTTGACGTAGAAAAACATGTTCGCTTGACCGCTCTGTGTTAAAGCTTCACAACAAGCAAAGAAACACCGGCTGTGTTTCGGTTGCTAAAGGCAGCTGCAATCCACCGCTTTCCACCAACAGCATTCTTCTTTGACGTCTCCATTATTAATTGAACAAATTGCAAAAGATTCAGCAACACAGATGTCCAGAATACTGTGTAATTATGGGATAAAAACAGACTACTTTTAGCCGTGAGTGGTGCTGGGAGAACATGTCCGCTCCAACCAATTACATCACAAGCACGCGTCAACATACGCGTCATCATTACGCGACGTTTTCAACAGGATACCTCGCGGGAAATTTAAAATTGCAATTTAGTAAACTAAACCGGCCGTATTGGCATGTGTTGCAATGTTAATATTTCATCATTGATATATAAACTATCAGACTGTGTGGTCAGTAGTAGTGGCTTTCAGTAGTCCTTTAATGTTGAGTAGTGAGGAAAACATCTACAAACCCCGTTTCCATATGAGTTGGGAAATTGTGTTAGATGTAAATATAAACAGAATACAATGATTTGCAAATAATTTTCAACCCATATTCAGTTGAATATGCTACAAAGACAACATATTTGATGTTCAAACTGATAAACATTTTTTTTTTTGCAAATAATCATTAACTTTAGAATTTGATGCCAGCAACATGTGACAAAGAAGTTGGGAAAGGTGGCAATAAATACTGATAAAAGTTGAGGAATGCTCATCAAACACTTATTTGGAACATCCCACAGGTGTGCAGGCTAATTGGGAACAGGTGGGTGCCATGATTGGTTATAAAAACAGCTTCCCAAAAAATGCTCAGTCTTTCACAAGAAAGGATGGGGCGAGGTACACCCCTTTGTCCACAACTGCGTGAGCAAATAGTCAAACAGTTTAAGAACAACGTTTCTCAAAATGCAAATGCCAGAAATTCAGGGATTTCAACATCTACGCTCCATAATATCATCAAAAGGTTCAGATAATCTGGAGAAATCACTCCACGTAAGCGGCATGGCCGGAAAATAACATTGAAAGACCGTAACCTTCGATCCCTCAGACGGCACTGTATCAAAAACCGACATCAATCTCTAAAGGATATCACCACACGGGCTCAGGAACACTTCAGAAAACCGCTTTCAATAAAAACAGTTTGTCGCTACATCTGTAAGTGCCAGTGAAAGCCCTACTATGCAAAGCGAACGCCATTTATCAACAACATCCAGAAACGCCGCCGGCTTCTCTGGGCCTGAGATCATCTAAGATGGACTGCTGCAAAGTGGAAAAGTGTTCTGTGGTCTGACGAGTCCACATTTAAATGGGTTGTACTTGTATAGCGCTTTTCTACCTTCAAGGTACTCAAAGCGCTTTGACACTACTTCCACATTTACCCATTTACACACACATTCACACACTGATGGAGGGAGCTGCCATGCAAGGCGCCAACCAGTACCCATCAGGAGCAAGGGTGAAGTGTCTTGCTCAGGACACAACGGACGTGACGAGGTTGGTACTAGGTGGGAATTGAACCAGGGACGCTCGGGTTGCGCACGGCCACTCTCCCACTGCGCCACGCCGTCCCCCAAATTTCAAATTGTTTTCGGAAATATTCCACATTGTGTCATCCGGACCAAAGGGGAAGCGAACCATCCAGACTGTTATCGACGCAAAGTTCAAAAGCCACCATCTGTGATGGTATGGGGGTGCATTAGCGCCATCCAACCATCACCCGAGGGGAAAAAAGCGGTGGTGAAGGCGTGGGGTGCGGGTCGGGAGTGTGAGGTGTGAGGGAGGTCAAAAGCGTCTATCATTGAGGTGTCCTCGGGGGTGTTTTCAGAACAGCCTGGTCCTGTTTCCACAGCGTCAAGGCCGTTCGAGGGAGTCAAATCGTAGATTTGACAAAAAAGAATGACTTGTCAGTTTTACTCGTCCATGCTGGGTGCTCTCAAATTCAATTCAGACGTTTGGATTTAAGGACAGCGCAAAGAAAATGGCTTCAAAAAGTTCAGACAAGACAAAAACAAAGAGAGCAAGCTGGGAGAAGAGGGAGCGGAAAAACCGCCCTCACCAGAGGCAAGACAGAAAAAGTTTCTAGAGCGAGGGCGGAATATGACGCTTAAAATGCTTTGGTAATTTAGCGACTTCTTAGACAGACACAGAACGACAGCAACTTGGCTGGATGATTTGAATTCAGAGGGAAAAGGCTTTCATCGGTAAGGACTCGCCATTTATTATAAAAGAGACCATCACTGCAGCCGGCAGCAGGAATAAAATCACCCAAATGAAAAAGGGAGCGGACGCCCTGAAGATGGTAGAAAGTAGGAACGTTGATGGCTTTAATACTCCTGCAGCCATGATATACAGTCGTGGTCGAAAGTTTGCAAAGAACATTTGTTCAACGTTTCCAATTATTTCGACAATTCTTATTTTTTTGTGATAGAGTGATTGGAGCACATACTTGTTGGTCACAAAAAACATTCAGGAAATGTGGTTGTTTTATGAATTTATTATGTTTGTGGCCAAACAGATCAATTTTTGTTTCATCTGACCACAGTCGTTCCTCCAGAAGGTCTTATCTTTGTCCATGTGGTGTCAGATGAAACAAAAAATTGTGCTTTTTGGCCGCAATATGTTTGGAGGAGAGCAGGTGAGGTCTTTAATCCCAGGAACACCATTCCTACCGTCGAGCAAGGTGGTGGTAGTATTATGCTCTGGGCCGGTTTTACTGCCAATGAAACTGGTGCTTTACATGGGACAATAAAAAAGGAGGATTGCCCCCAAATTCTTCAGGACAACCTAAAATCATCAAGCTGGAGGTTGGGTCTTGGGCGCAGTTGGGTGTTCCAACGGGACAATGACCCCCAAACACACGTCAAAAGTGGAAAAGGAATGGCTAAATCAGGGTAGAATTAAGGTCTTAGAATATCCATCCATCCATCATCTTCCGCTTATACGAGGTCGGGTCGCGGGGGCAGCAGCCTAAGCAGGGAAGCCCAGACTTCCCTCTCACCAGCCACTTCGTCTAGCTCTTCCTGGGGGATCCCGAGGCGTTCCCATGCCAGCCGGGAGACATAGTCTTCCCAACGTGTCCTGGGTCTTCCCCATGGCCTCCTACCGGTTGGACGTGCCCTAAACACCTCCCTAGGGAGGTGTTCGGGTGGCATCCTGACCAGATGCCCAAACCACCTCATCTGGCTCCTCTCGATGTGAAGGAGCAGCGGCTTTACTTTGAGTTCCTCCCGGATGACAGAGCTTCTCACCCTATCTCTAAGGGAGAGCCCCGCCACCCGGCGGAGGAAACTCATTTCGGCTGCTTGTACCCGTGGTCTTATCCTTTCTGCCGTGACCCAAAGCTCATGACCATAGGTGAGGATGGGAACGTAGATCGACCGGTAAATTGAGAGCTTTGCCTTCCGGCTCAGCTCCTTCTTCACCACAACGGATCGATACAACGTTCGCATTACTGAAGACGCCGCACCGATCCGCCTGTCGATCTCACGATCCACTCTTCCCTCACTCGTGAACAAGACTCCTAGGTACTTGAACTCCTCCACTTGAGGCAGGGTCTCCTCCCCAACCCGGAGATGGCACTCCACCCCTTTCCGGGCGAGAACCATGGACTCGGACTTGGAGGTGCTGATTCTCATTCCGGTCGCTTCACACTCGGCTGCGAACCGATCCAGCGAGAGCTGAAGATCCCGGTCAGATGAAGCCAACAGGACCACATCATCTGCAAAAAGCAGAGACCTAATCCTGCGGTCACCAAACCGGAACCCCTCAACGCCTTGACTGCACCTAGAAATTCTGTCCATAAAAGTTATGAACAGAATCGGTGACAAAGGACAGCCTTGGCGGAGTCCAACCCTCACTGGAAATGTGTCCGACTTACTGCCAGCAATGCGGACCAAACTCTGGCACTGATCATACAGGGATCGGACCGCCACAATAAGACAGTCCGGTACCCCATATTCTCTGAGCACTCCCCACAGGACTTCCCGAGGGACACGGTCGGATGCCTTCTCCAAGTCCACAAAACACATGTAAACTGGTTGGGCAAACTCCCATGCACCCTCAAGAACCCTGCCGAGAGTATAGAGCTGGTCCACAGTTCCACGACCAGGACGAAAACCACACTGTTCCTCCTGGATCCGAGGTTCGATTATCCGGCGTAGCCTCCTATCCAGTACACCTGAATAAAGCTTACCGGGAAGGCAGAGGAGTGTGATCCCACGATAGTTGGAACACAGCCTCCGGTCCCCCTTCTTAAAGAGAGGTTTTAGAATAGCCTTCCCAAAGTCCTGACTTAAACGTGTGGACAATGCTGAAGAAACAAGTCCATGTCAGACAACCAACAAATTTTGCTGAAATGCGCCAATTTTATCAAGAGGAGAGGTCAAAAATTCAACCAGAAGCTTGTGGATGGCTACCAAAAGCGCCTTATTTCAGTGAAACTTGCCAAAGGACATGTAAGCAAATAATAACATTGCTGTATGTATACTTTTGACCCAGCAGATTCGGTCACATTTTCAGTAGACCCATGATAAATTCATAAAAGAACCAAACTTCATGAATGTTTTCAACCTGCGGCTCCGGAGCCGCATGCAGACTCTTTGATCACTCTGATGTGGCTCAGCTGCTAAATTGCCGACCCCAACGACTAATCCGCGAGGTTTCCGTATTTTAGTGCCTCTCTCAGAAATCACCCGGGGGATAACATTCTCCAATTTCCACTTGGACTACAATACTGAGGGTGTGCAGTGGTGTTAATATCTTTAACCTCCTCTACAACATGTTGTCACGCCCGCTTTTACATCACGCGATCTGCGTGTCAACCGGTCATTTAATGTTCAGCCTTTATTAATACACGAAAGCGACTGCAACGCATACTTAGTCGACAGCCATACAGGTTACACTGAGGGTTGTAATATAAACAATTTTAACACTCTTACTAATATACGCCACACTGTGAACCCACACCAAACAAGAATGACAAACACATTTTGGGAGAACATAGGCACTGTAACACAACATAAACACAAAAGAAGAAATACCCAGAATTCCATGCATCCCTACTCTTCCGGGCTACATTAGCACCAAACTCCGCCCCCTTCAATCCCGCCCACTTCAACAGACGCACGGAGGGGTGGGAGGATTTGGTGCTAGCGGGGTGCATAATGTCAAGATCGGCATTTACTCAATTTAAGAAGATTTTTCAATATGTTGAGTCAAACGGTCTAATTTTTTTTCCATCAAGAAAAGTGCACTTGTTATTAGTGAGAATATACGTATTTTAAGTTATTTTGGTGTTCATTGACGTTAGCTAATTTAACTTGTTTTGGAAAGTCTTGACAAGCCAAATTTTCTGGTTCTATTGGCAGATAATTTTGCTTAGTTGACTTAAAATACCCCTCATTTTTAATTTTTTTTTCTCTTGTTTTTGAACACTGACATATTGCAGTGTGCATTTCCCTCGCCAACAACCAGACGCTCATTCCATGGAAAAATGAACATTTTTGATAGCGAGTTAAAAAAAAAACATGGCCAAATTGTGAAATGTCAGAAATCATTCGGAGAACACGGGATGTGTGATGCTCAAGAACAACCTAAACCTCCAATTCCCACCCAGGAAGTGATCTAAGAGAACGTCTTCCAAAGCGTTGCTGAATAAAACATGGATGTGTGATTCATCTGCCGAGCATCTCCGCTATCATATATTCCCACAGACTCCAGCTGAGATTAGTATTTAATGTTGGATTTATCATCAGCGCTGCCTTTACTGCGTGTGCTGCTTGCCAGCTTGGCATCCTTGCCGCTTTTCGACTAATTAAATTGCAGCCGGTTTGACAGGTGGGAATGCAAAATAAACGGCGATTGTTTTGATTGCCAGCTTCTGTTTAGGTCACGGGCGCACACAGAAAATATTTAATGACGCATTTTGCGCATTAAAGAATTGATTCCGGACTAGACTCCGACAGCGGAGGAAGCTCAGTCTGGGGACAGGAAAAAAACGCAATAGACACGATGATTATATATACACACGTTACGACATAGAAACCACAAGACTTGCAACAGAAGGGGAAATGCATATATGTATGTGGCGGTCCATGGTGTGTTTGTGTGTGTGTTATTGTAGGGGGCGTCCAAACTTTTTCCAGCCAGGACCACGCACAGGAAACATTTAATGACGCATTTTGCGCTTTAAAGATGCTAAAAGTGATACAATGTATGTAATATCTGCACAAAACACAATTCGTCTAATATCTAATCTATATGGATTATTATTATCAATGAGATTAGAGATGTCAACATAGTGTAAAGTTCTTACTTATATCCGTCAGTAAACTCGCCATGAAAGCGCTAAAACATACCGGTGTAGTGAGTTTACATTATTTACCGGCTGGTTCTGACATAATATTGTGAAAGTCCAGTCCATAGTGGATCTAAAATAATAGAGGGAGTCCAGTCCATAGTGGCTTTATTGTCATTGCACTTAAAAAGTGTAACAAAATTTAATTTTTAGTACGAAGCCATTTAAGAGCAGACAAACAGTGTCGGTAGACTGAACAAGAATGCGGTGGAGCGCCCCATAAAAGGTGGGAAAAGGGCGACGTGAGTATGAGTAAAATAAAGTTGATTCCGGACTACACTCGGACAAGGGAGGAGGCTCAGTCTGGGGACAGGAAAAAAAACCTCAATATACACGATGCAAAATAAACGACGATTGTTTTGATATATATACACACGTTACGACATAGAAACCACGAGACTTGCAACAGAAGGGGAGATGCATATCTGGGTGTGGCAGTCCATGGTCCATGATCCATGGTGTGTTTATGTGTGTGTTGTAGTAGGGTCATCCAAACAATCTATAGGGATTATTATTATTATTATTATTATTAATGAGATTTCCGGTTGGAAATTTTGACAGAAGACTATAGAACTGACATGTTTTAGGGTAGGAAAGGACAGCACTTTATTGTCATTGCACTTAAAAAGTACAACAGAATTACATTTTTAGTACGGACCCGTTCATATGTGGATAACCCCCCCGCCGGTTTAGCTCGGTTGGTAGAGTGGCCATGCCAGCAACTTGAGGGTTGCAGGTTTGATTCCCGCTTCCGCCATGCTAGTCACTGCCGTTGTGTCCTTGGGCACCTGCTCCCAGTGTCACCCACACTGGTTTGAATGTAACTTAGATATTGGGTTTCACTATGTAAAGCGCTTTGAGTCACTAGAACAGGGGTAGGGAACCTATGGTTCTAGAGCCAGATGTGGCTCTTTTGATGACTGCATCTGGCTCTCAGACAAATCTTAGCTGACATTGCTTAACGCGATAATTATGAATCATTTCGCTGGTAATCACAGTGCTAAAAATAACGTGCAAAATATAAAACATTCTCATACATTTATATCCATCCATCCGTTTTCTACCGCACCTGTTCAAGAAGTCACATTAATGGTAAGAAATATTTTATGTCAGGATGCGGGGCGGTTACAGCTTGCTGCAGGGTCATTCTCCCAGGAAGGCAGACGGACTACTCGGGACATGGCATTTAGGTAAAAACATGATTTCATTTTAACTAAAATAATATACAAACAAAAATCGCTCACAGCAGAGGCACAACTTGGGCTAAGAAGAAAGCTACCGCATAAACAGACTAAGAACATAAATCAAACAAAACTTACTTGGCATGGCATGAAGCACAAAACTATGGCAAGGCATGAAACAAGTCAGCACAGGGCGACTGACTGGCAAAGACGAGCTTAAATACTGCCTCTGATTAGTGCTCGGGAAGCGAGTGAGCGGGCATTTTGTCCACCCGAGACAAGTGGACTAAATGAGTAACCAAGGAAACCAGACAAGGGAGTGGAAAAAAACAGGAACTTAAAGAGTCCAAAGGACAAACAGCACATGGCCAAACAAAAACATGATCAACAGACATGACATTTTATTTATTATTGGTTAGCTTCAGAATAACAATGTTATTAAAAAGAATAAGATACGTATTATACTCTAAAAATGTTGGTCTTACTTAGAAATGCACGCATTTAGTTGTATTCAGTGTTAAAAAATACGATATGGCTCTCACGGAAATACATTTTGAAATATTTGGCTTTCATGGCTCTCTCAGCCAAAAAGGTTCCCGACCTCTGCACTAGAGAAAAAGCGCTATATAAATATAATTCACTTCACTAATTCACTTTTAGGGATATACCATCCATCATCTTCCGCTTATCCGAGATCGGGTCGCGGGGGCAACAGCCTAAGCAGGGAAACCCAGACTTCCCTCTCCCCAGCCACTTCGTCTAGCTCTTCCCGGGGGATCCCGAGCCGTTCCCAGGCCAGCCGGGAGACAGTCTTCCCAACGTGTCCTGGGTCTTCCCCGTGGCCTCCTACCGGTTGGACGTGCCCTAAACACCTCCCTAGGGAGGCGTTCGGGTGGCATCCTGACCAGATGCCTGAACCACCTCATCTGGCTCCTCTCGATGTGGAGGAGCAGCGGCTTTACTTTGAGTTCGTCCCGGATGGCAGAGCTTCTCACCCTATCTCTAAGGGAGAGACCCAAACTCATTTCGGCCGCTTGTACCCGTGAACTTATCCTTTCGGTCATGACCCAAAGCTCATGACCATAGGTGAGGATGCGAACGTAGATCGACCGGTAAATTGAGAGCTTTGCCTTCCGGCTCAGCTCCTTCTTCACCACAACGGATCGATACAACGTCCGCATTACTGAAGACACCGCACCGATCTGCCTGTCGATCTCACGATCCACTCTTCCCTCACTCGTGAACAGGACTCCTAGGTACTTGAACTCCTCCACTTGGGGCAGGGTCTCCTCCCCAACCCGGAGATGGCATTCCACCCTTTTCCGGGCGAGAACCATGGACTCGGACTTGGAGGTGCTGATTCTCATCCCAGTCGCTTCACACTCGGCTGCGAACCGATCCAGACTTCAAAAAATAAAACAAGCCACTGGGAACTGATTTTTATTGTTTGTAACCCTTTTGAAATTGCGATAATGTTCCCCTTTAAAAAAAAAAAAAGGAAAAAGAAAATGCTATTCTTATGTAGGAAAATGACATGAAAGCCTTGGCTTCGTGCGGCCGTGTCACAGAATCACTGACGATGGCGACGCCTCTGAAGCAAACTGTTGCCGTGCGAGGATGTGTAACGTGTGATTAAACACTGTAATTGATATTCCTCACATGAAGCACCAACAGAGAGATGGGGAAGCAAAGCGGTGGAAAAGAGGCAAAAAAGAACAACAACCCCGAAATGTATTAGTCAACGTCAGCAATGACCATAAACATATAAATCAGGGAGGAAGTGAGGCTGTTAGGGAGAAAATGAATCAGGCGGAGCTCTGGACGAAGGAGTGTGATGGAGGGATGGAAGAAGTGGGAGAGTCTAGGAAGCACAGCGCCACACTGCCGTTTCATCACACAATTAGACATCATCCATGCACAATATCAATCAATCAATCAATCAATGTTTATTTATATAGCTCAAATCACAAATGTCTCAAAGGACTGCACAAATCATTACGACTACAACATCCTCGGAAGAACCCACAAAAGGGCAAGGAAAACTCCCACCCAGTGGACAGGGAGAATTCACATCCAGTGGGACGCCAGTGACAATGCTGACTTTGAGAAACCTTGGAGAGGACCTCAGATGTGGGCAACCCCCCCCCCTCTAGGAGACCGAAAGCAATGGATGTCGAGCGGGTCTAACATGATACTGTGAAAGTTCAATCCATAGTGGCTCCAACAAAGCCGCGAGAGTTCAGTTCAAAGCGGATCCAAGACAGCAGCGAGAGTCCCGTCCACAGGAAACCATCTCAAGCGGAGGCGGATCAGCAGCATAGAGATGTCCCCAACCGATACACAGGCGAGCGGTCCATCCTGGGTCTCGACTCTGGACCGCCAGTACTTCATCCATGGTCATCGGAACGGACCCCCTCCACAAGAAAGGGGGGGACATAGGAGAAAGAAAAGAAGCGGCAGATCAACTGGTCTAAAAAGGAGGTCTATTTAAAGGCTAGAGTATACAGATGAGTTTTAAGGTGAGACTTAAATGCTTCTACTGAGGTAGCATCTCGAACTGTTACCGGGAGGGCATTCCAGAGTACTGGAGCCCGAACGGAAAACGCTCTACTTAACAATTAGACATCATCCATGCACAATATCAATCAATCAATCAATGTTTATTTATATAGCCCCAAATCACAAATGTCTCAAAGGACTGCACAAATCATTACGACTACAACATCCTCGGAAGAACCCACAAAAGGGCAAGGAAAACTCCCACCCAGTGGGCAGGGAGAATTCACATCCAGTGGGACGCCAGGGACAATGCGAAACCTTGGAGAGGACCTCAAATGTGGGCAACCCCCCCCTCTAGGGGACCGAAAGCAATGGATGTCGAGCGGGTCTAACATGATACTGTGAAAGTTCAATCCATAGTGGCTCCAACACAGCCGCGAGAGTTCAGTTCAAAGCGGATCCAAGACAGCAGCGAGAGTCCCGTCCACAGGAAACCATCTCAAGCGGAGGCGGATCAGCAGCGTAGAGATGTCCCCAACCAATACACAGGCGAGCGGTCCATCCTGGGTCCCGACTCTGGACAGCCAGTACTTCATCCATGGTCATCGGACCGGACCCCCTCCACAAGGGGGAGGGGGACGTAGGAGAAAGAAAAGAAGCGGCAGATCAACTGGTCTAAAAAGGAGGTCTATTTAAAGGCTAGAGTATACAGATGAGTTTTAAGGTGAGACTTAAATGCTTCTACAGAGGTAGCATCTCGAACTGTTACCGGGAGGGCATTCCAGAGTACTGGAGCCCGAACGGAAAACGCTCTATTTAACAATTAGACATCATCCATGCACAATATCAATCAATCAATTAATGTTTATTTATATAGCCCCAAATCACAAATGTCTCAAAGGACTGCACAAACCATTACGACTACAACATCCTCGGAAGAACCCACAAAAGGGCAAGGAAAACTCCCACCCAGTGGGCAGGGAGAATTCACATCCAGTGGGACGCCAGGGACAATGCGAAACCTTGGAGAGGACCTCAAATGTGGGCAACCCCCCCCTCTAGGGGACCGAAAGCAATGGATGTCGAGCGGGTCTAACATGATACTGTGAAAGTTCAATCCATAGTGGCTCCAACACAGCCGCGAGAGTTCAGTTCAAAGCGGATCCAAGACAGCAGCGAGAGTCCCGTCCACAGGAAACCATCTCAAGCGGAGGCGGATCAGCAGCGTAGAGATGTCCCCAACCGATACACAGGCGAGCGGTCCATCCTGGGTCCCGACTCTGGACCGCCAGTACTTCATCCATGGTCATCGGACCGGACCCCCTCCACAAGGGAGGGGGGGGACATAGGAGGAAGAAAAGAAGCGGCAGATCAACTGGTCTAAAAAGGAGGTCTATTCAAAGGCTAGAGTATACAGATGAGTTTTAAGGTGAGACAATATGGACCGACTAGTCTTTTAATCACATCCTGGTTCTGAGGCGGCCTTGGTTGCATTTTCGCCCACCGTCACACATCACACATCACACATCCCGCGGATGTCATCAAGAATCTGAAGCAAGACGGCAGGACTTCATGGGCTCACGTGGTTGTCGACGAGGAGCGGGAGTGCTTACCTGCACGGAGGCCCGACGCCAAATCAATCATGATTGGCTTAACGAGGATCAATAAGGCTAACAGCCCGGGTGACATTGCCAACAATCACGGCGGCGTATCGATGCAGGGATTTTAGTGAGGTAGACGAAAAATAATGGAGGGATTGAAAAATAACAGCCATTTTTTGGTTGCCTGCAAAGAAATTCTGCGAGACAACTTACCGATGGTGTCTATTAGATGTTATGAACTGAAGGCAACACTTATTTTTCAACACCTTTTCTTTTAACAGCATTCAATAGATGTTAATATAAACGGAATACAATTATTTGCAAATCCTTTTCAACCCATATTCAATTAAATGCACTACAAAGACAACATATTTCATGTTCAAACTCATAAACTTTATTTTTCTTTTTCAAATAATAATTAACTTAGAATTTCAAGGCTGCAACACGTGCCAAAGTAGTTGGGAAAGGGCATGTTCACCACTGTGTTACATCAAGATGGCAGCGAGGAGGCGGAGACGACGAGCGAGCGGAGAGGCGGGGCGTGCCAGGACCGACGCTACAGGTGAGATGAATTATTAATGGGTTGTACTTGTTTAGCGCTTTTCTACCTTCAAGGTACTCAAAGCGCTTTGACACTACTTCCACATTTACTCATTCACACACTGATGGAGGGAGCTGCCATGCAAGGCGCTAACCAGCACCCATCAGGAGCGAGGGTGAAGTGTCTTGCTCAGGACACAACGGACGTGACGAGGTTGGTACTAGGTCGGGATCGAACCAGGGACCCTCGGGTTGCGCACGGCCACTCTCCCCACTGCGCCAGGCCGTCGAGATCAGGAGCGTGGCTCGCGCACCAGGAGACAATTAGCGTACCTCCTTTTAGCGTATAAAAGGGGAGAAGGAGGAGAAAACGAGGCAGAAGGAGGAAAGCCCGCAGCAGTGCGTGAAGGGCAAGAGCGACAGAGAGCAGACGATGGCAGCTGAAAAGCGACCGGTGAACGAGCAGTGGAGGAAGGCGTAGAAAAGTGACCTGGGGTTTATTGCAAAATAAACAAGAGTCATACCTGCTCAAGCAAGATGTCCTTCCTTGGTGGTCCATGGAACCCGCACAACAGCAAGCTACTTTCAAAATTACCTTTTCTTTTAACAACACTCAATAAACGTTTGGGAACGGACGAAACTAATTGTTGAAGCTTTGAAAGTGGAATTCTTTCCCGTTCTGGTTTTATGGAGAGTTTCAGTCGTTCAACAGTCCGGGGTCTCCGCTGTTGTATTTTACGCTTCATAATGCGCCGCACATTTTCCATGGGAGACAGGTCTGGACTGCAGGCTGGCCAGGAAAGTACCCGCACTCTTTTTTTTTACAAAGCCACGCTGTTGTAACACGTGGCTTGGCAGGGGCGTCCATGAAAAAGACGGCGCTTAGATGACAGCATATGTTGTTCCAAAACCTTTATGTACCATCGATCCATCCATTTTCTACCGGTTATTCCCTTTCGGGGTCGCAGGGGGCGCTGGCGCCTATCTCAGCTATAATCGGGCGGAAGGCGGGCTACACCCTGGACAAGTCGCCACCTCATCGCAGGGCCAACACAGATAGACGGACAACATTCACACTCACATTCACACACTAGGGCCAATTTAGTGTTGCCAATCAACCTATCCCCAGGTGCATGTCTTTGGAGGTGGGAGGAAGCCGGAGTACCCGGAGGGAACCCACGCATTCACGGGGAGAACATGCAAACTCCACACAGAAAGATCCCCAGCCTGGATTTGAACCCAGGACTGCAGGGCCTTTCGTATTGTGAGGCAGATGCACTAACCCCTCTACCACCGTGAAGCCCACCTGTATGTACCTTTCAGCATTAATGGTGCCTTCACAGATGTGTAAGTTACCCATGCCTTGGGCTCTAATGCACCCCCATACCATCACAGATGCTGGCTTTTGAACTTTGCGTCGATAACAGTCTGGATGGTTCACTTCCCCTTTGGTTCGGATTCAACGATGTTGAATATTTCCAAAAACAATTTGAAATGTAGACGCGTCAGACCACAGAACACTTTTACATTTTGAATGAATCCATCTTAGATGATATCAGGCCCACAGAAGCCGGCGGCGTTTCTGGATGTTGTTGATCAATGGCTTTCGCTTTGCATAGTAGAGCTTTAACTTGCACTTACAGATGTAGCGACGAACTGTATTTGGTGACAGTGGTTTTCTGAAGTGTTCCTGAGCCCATGTGGTGATATCCTTTAGAGACTGATGTCGGTTTTTGATACAGTGCCGTCTGAGGGATCGAAGGTCACTGTCATTCAATGTTAGTTTCCGGCCATGCCGCTTACATGGAGTGATTTCTCCAGATTCTCTGAACCTTTTGATGATATTATGGACCGTAGATGTTGAAATCCCTAAATTTCTTGCAATTTAACTTTGAGAAACGTTGTTTTTAAACTGTTTGACTATTTGCTCACGCAGTTGTGGACAAAGGGGTGTACCTCGCCTCATCCTTTCTTGTAAAAGACTGAGCATTTTTTTGGGAAGCTGTTTTACATCTAACACAATTTCCCAACTCATATGGAAACGGGGTTTGTATTTCCCTCTCGCTCAACGAAGGCAACCGACACCGACCAAAACGTACAACCGAATCCCGACTCCATCGATATGCACGGTTTAATACGAACATCGCCAAAAATAACCACTTTGGCTGGAAAAAATAGCAAAACTCCCTGAGCAATGGTGCTCACATTCCTGTTAGTTTTTTTAAAGGCCTACTGAAATGAGATTTTCTTATTTAAACAGAGATAGCAGGTCCATTCTATGTGTCATACTTGATCATTTCGCGATTTTGTCATATTTTTGCTGAAAGGATTTAGTAGAGAACATCCACGATAAAGTTCGCAACTTTTGGTCACTAATAAAATAGCCTTGCCTGTACCGGAAGTAGCAGACGATGTGCGCGTGACGTCACGAGTTGTGGAGCTCCTCACATCTGAACATTGTTTACAATCATGGCCACCAGCAGCGAGAGCGATTCAGACCGAGAAAGCGACGATTACTCCATTAATTTGAGCGAGGATGAAAGATTCATAAATGATAATAATAATAATAATAATGCATTAGATTTATATCGCGCTTTTCTATTATTAGATACTCAAAGCGCTCAGAGAGAAGTGGGAACCCATCATTCATTCACACCTGGTGGTGGTAAGCTACATCTGTAGCCACAGCTGCCCTGGGGTAGACTGACGGAAGCGTGGCTGCCAGTTTGCGCCTACGGCCCCTCCGACCACCACCAATCATTCATTCATCATTCATTCACCAGTGTGAGCGGCACCGGGGGCAAAGGGTGAAGTGTCCTGCCCAAGGACACAACGGCAGCGATTTGGATGTCAACAGGTGGGAAGCGAACCTGCAACCATCAGGTTTCTGGCACGGCCGCTCTACCCACTACGACATGCCGCCCCTAGATGAGGAAAGTTAGAGTGAATAACTTAAAAAAAAAAGAAAAAAAAAGAAAGAAAAGGCGACGGCTCCAGGCGAAGGCAGTGGGAGCGATTCAGATGTTATTAGACACGTTTATTAGGATAATTCTGGAAAATCCCATATCTGCTTATTGTGTTAATAATGTTTTAGTGAGATCATAAAGCCATACCTGAAAGTCGGAGGGCTGCGGTGAACGCCAGTGTCTCTGAGAGAAGCTAATGGAGGAGCCAAGATCACAGCTGCTGGAGGAGGTCGCATAATCCGCTCAAGTCTCCGGTAAGAGCCGACTTAATATCACAATTTTCCCATCCAATAACTTGCTGGTTGACATGTGGTAGAGCAGGGGTCGGGAACCTTTTTGGCTGAGAGAGCCAAACAGGCCAAATATTTTAAAAGTATTTCCGTGAGAGCCATATAATATTTTTTAAAGACTGAATACAACTAAATGCGTGCATTTTTATGTAAGACTAACATTTTTAGAGTTTAATAACATTGTTTTTCTGAAGCCAACCAACAATAAATAAAATACTTCTTACCATTAATGCAACTTCTTGAACAGGTGCGGTAGAAACCGGATGGATGGATTAAAATGAATGAGAATGTTTTATATTTTGAACGTTATTTTCGACACCGTGATTACCAGCGGAAGTATTCATTACTTACCATCCATTTTTTCCATCCATTTTCTACCGCTTATTCCCTTTTTTGGGGTCGCGGGGGCGCTGGCGCCTATCTCAGCTACAATTGGGCGGAAGGCGGGGTACACCCTGGACAAGTCGCCACCTCATCGCAGGGCCAACACAGATAGACAGACAACATTCACACTCACATTCACACACTAGGGCCAATTTAGCGTTGCCAATCAACCTATCCCCAGGTGCATGTCTTTGGAAGTGGGAGGAAGCCGGAGTACCCAGAGGGAACCCACGCATTCACGGGGAGAACATGCAAACTCCACACAGAAAGATCCCGAGCCTGGATTTGAACCCAGGACTGCAGGACCTTCGTATTGTGAGGCAGACGCACTAACCCCTCTGCAACCATGAAGTCATTACTTACCGTGTTAAGCAATGTCAGCTAAGATTTATTTGAGAGCCAGGTGCAGTCATCAAAAGAGCCACATTTGGCTCTAGAGCCATAGGTTCCCTACCCCTGTGGTAGAGAAACATGTTGGCTTGACCGCTCTGTGTTAAAGCTTCACAACAAAGAAACACCAGCTGGGTTTCGGTGCTGTTCCACCAACAGCATTCTTCTTTGACGTCTCCATTATTAATTGAACAAATTAAAAAATATTCAGCAACACAGCCGTCCAAAATACTGTGTAATTATGCGATGAAAACAGACTACTTTTAGCCGTGAGTGGTGCTGGGAGAACATGGGAAATTTAAAATTGCAATTTAGTAAACTAAAAAGGCCGTATTGGCATGTGTTGCAATGTTAATATTTCATCATTGGTATATAAACTATCAGACTGCGTGGTCGCTAGTAGTGGCTTTCAGTAGGTTTTTAAAGTCATTTTCTCCATCGGCCATTCCTTCTCATCAACGCCGACATTCCCGGTTCCAGGCACACCTTGGGGTTGTCCATGATGGAGGAGCAGCCGCTCAAAGACGTCTTCGCCCACATCGCCCCCCCCCCCTCCCTCCCCCTCCCGTCCATCCCTCACAGTTAGGTTTAATGGAAAGACCCCGTGGCTGAGCTCACCTCCATACATCTCCATTCACTCGCCTCGACCCGTAACCACGGCGACCGCCTCGTGCAACACATAAAGAACAGCCGGCCGGGCCTCGCCGAGCTTGACATTCTCGGCATGCCGGCATCTCCAATAAGCACGGCGGCCGCACAAATCCCGGCATCAGCACGGCGCCGCTCCCAGACAGCGACGTGATCCTGGATAACAATCGGGATGTTGCGCGACTCCAACACGATAGTCCGCCTTCACTCTGCAAGTTTTTAACCGTCGAAAAAAAAAAATAAAGTGTTTATGCAAACTACACGCCAACCTAAATCCAGCTGAACGGAACAAAACATCGAGTTGAAGGTTTATGCATAAAATGTATTCAGATTGCAGGTTTGGGTGAGTGGAGAGTTGTCTACATTTAAATAGTGAGCAGAATAGCCAAAAGGTTGCAAGTGCGGATTTTTTCCAGGAATACAACCTTCAAACCCTGACCTTACACAACATCCATTCTTTGCTTGTGTTTAAAGGGGAACATTATCACAATTTCAAAAGGGTTAAAAACAATTCAAATCAGTTCCCAGTGGCATTTTGTATTTTTTGAAGTTTTTTTGTCAAAATTTTACCGGTCTCCGAATATCCCTAAAAAAAGCTTTAAAGTGCTTGATTTTCGCTATTTGCGATGCCGCTATCCATTTCCCTGTGACGTCATACAGTGCTGCCAATGTAAACAAACAATGGCAGATATAGCGACATTAGCTCGGATTTAGACTCGGATTTCAGCGGCTTAAGCGATTCAACAGGTTACGCATGTATTGAAACGGATGGTTGGAGTATAAAAGTATTGAGCGAATAGCTATTGACGCTATTCATAGCCGTAGCATGGCCGAATAGCTGCGTTAGCATCGCCGGTAAAATTTGTGCGGACCAAACGATCAGGACTTTCGCATCTCCTGACACTGGAGCAACTTAAATCCGTCGATTGGTAAGTGTTTGTTTCGCATTAAATGTGGGTGGAAGGGAACGTAATATAGTTGCAAATGCATCTGCAGGTTATCCATACATCTCTGTGCCATGTCTGCTTTAGCACCGCCGGTAAATAGCATGTTAACATCGATTAGCGTAGCATGTTAGCATCGATCAGCTGGCAGTCAACATCAACAAAACTCACCTTTGTGATCTCTGTGACTTTATCGTTGCAAATGCATCTGCAGGTTATCCATACATCTCTGTGCCATGTCTGCTTTAGCACCGCCGGTAAATAGCATGTTAGCATCGATTAGCGTAGCAGGTTAGCATCGATCAGCTGGCAGTCAACATCAACAAAACTCACCTTTGTGATTTCTGTGACTTTATCGTTGCAAATGCATCTGCAGGTTATCCATACATCTCTGTGCCATGTCTGCTTTAGCACCGCCGGTAAATAGCATGTTCGCATCGATTAGCTGGCAGTCACGCCACGACCAAATATGTCTGATTAGCACATAAGTCAACATCAACAAAACTCACCTTTGTGATTTCGTTGACTTTATCGTTGCAAATGCATCTACAGGTTATCCATACATCTCTGTGCCATGTCTGCTTTAGCACCGCCGGTAAATAGCATGTTAGCGTCGATTAGCGTAGCATGTTTGCATCGATTAGCTGGCAGTCACGACGCGACCAAATATGTCTGATTAGCACATAAGTCAACATCAACAAAACTCACCTTTGTGATTTTGTTGACTTTATCGTTGCAAATGCATCTGCAGGTTATCCATACATCTCTGTGCCATGTCTGCTTTAGCACCGCCGGTAAATAGCATGTTAGCGT
>NC_084612.1:72375927-72440927 GCF_033978795.1 Nerophis ophidion
TGTGGTGATATCCTTTAGAGATTGACGTTGGTTTTTGATACAGTGCCGCCTGAGAGATCATTCAATGTTGGTTTCCGGCCATGCCGCTTACGTGGAGCAATTTGGCCACCCATCCAAATGATGAGAATCAGGTGTCCTAATCACCTGGCCCGGCCACAGGTGTATAAAATCAAGCACTTAGGCATGGAGACTGCTTCTACAAACATTTGTGAAAGAATGGATGCCAACTGTGCAACAAATCCAATCATGAAATTTCTTCACTCCTAAATATTCCCAAAGTCAACTTTTTATAAGAAACTGGAAGTTTGGGAACAACAGCAACTCAGCCACGTAAACCGACACAGTGGGGTCAGTGGCTGCTGAAGCGTATAATGCAAATACTTTCTGCACAGTCGGTTGCTGCAGACCTTCCAATTAGCCCACGTACAGTACGCAGAGAGCTTGTTGGAATGGGTTTCCATGGCCGAGCAGCTGTATCTAAGCCATACATCACCAAGTCCAATGCAAAGTCAACTTTATTATAAGAAAATGGAAGAGTTTGGGAACTAAAATAAATGTGCCTTGGCTCCAAAAAAGGTTGAAAAACACTGCTATAGGTATCGGGACTACCAAGAACTTAAAGTTCCTGAACCTTTGGTGTGAAAAGGGCCAATTACCGTATTTCTTTGAATTGCCGCCGGGCTGCTAATTAATTTAAAACCTCTTCTCACTCCGGCGCTTACCAAAGGCATGCGGTAAATTTAGGCCTGCGCTTATATATTTGAGTGTGATGTAAGGATACCATCATGAAAAGCACATTTAATAAAAAAAACGTTATTATGGTCTTACCTTTACTTATAAATGAAGTCCATGCGCAGCTCCTTCCGATCAAAAGCATCGATAACTTGTTTATACAAGTCTTCCTTATCTTTCTTCAGTTTTAAAAGTCTCTCTGTCTCGATGGAGATCTTCCTTTATTACCTCCTGCTTCGATTGAAAGTCCGGTTTGGAAAACTGTTTTATTTTAGATATGTAATCCTCCATGTTAAAAGTGCGAGCAAGAGGAAAAAATAAACGATCGGTGCTCACTCTTGCTTCTTGTTGTCACTTCTTCTGCAGCCGAGTAGTCGCAAAACGGATCACTAGCGCCCTCTACCACCAGGAGGCAGGAGTCATTTAATGACTCATATTTGACACACGCAGCTATGGTATATTAATAAAACATAGCTGCTTACTATTCTTTTTAGCATATTCAATAGCTTGGAACTTAAATCCTACTGAATAGCTCTTAATCTTCTTCCTTTTATGCGATTTCAAATTATTAAAGTCAGCCTCCTCCATTTTGAAAATGATGACAGGGGAAGTGTCACTCGTGACGTGACGAGTTTGACCCGGCAGTAATTCTAGACAGGTGCATACTATATACCCGGGGGGAATTCAAGGAAACACGGTATTATCATTGCTTGAGGGCACGGACACCATCAAAAGCACTGGAACTGAAATAACGGCACGTGGAAGAAAAACAACACTGACATGGAGGGTCATGACTTTAAAAGGAGTCCTTTTTTGGCGTTGCTGAACACAGCATTTAATGAACATTATTATCAATTTAATGTTTCCTTTCTAAGCCCGGTAGCACAATCCATCATGCAGGCGCCGCCGCCGGATGTCCTGCAGGCACAAAAGCTCACTTTTTCTTTTTAGGTAGTTAGATGAGGAGCGTTGGAGTGTGCATGGAAGGTAATCATGCAGAACCGCTTCCCCCCTTCAAATGAAGCTTTCAAAGAAGGGTCAATGGCTCGTCTTCCTGCAGGATAACACAGGTGGTGACAGATGTCCACTTCAAAGGGGAATCATTAACTGTGGTCAATCGGGGTGTAACCGTACACAAAATTTTCGGGTCGGTACGTACCTCGGTTTAGAGGTCACGGTTCTGTTCATTTTCGGTACAGTAAGAAAACAACAAAATGTACATTTTTTGGTTATTTTTATTTAGTGTCTGTCTATCTGTGTTGGCCCTGCGATGAGGTGGCGACTTGTCCAGGGTGTACCCCGCCTTCCGCCCGATTGTAGCTGAGATAGGCGCCAGCGCCCCCCGCGACCCCAGAAGGGAATAAGCGGTAGAAATGGATGGATGGATGGATATTTACTACATTGGTAACCAATGGCTTTATCCTTTTAACATAGAGAACACTATAATAATCATGCCCATGTTGATCAACATTAAACTGCCTCAAATTGTTGCTCAGATTAAATAAAATGGCAAAACTTTTCTTCTACATATCAGTCAATCAATCAATCAATGTTTATTTAAATAGCCCTAAATCACAAGTGTCTCAAATGTCTGCACAAACCACAACAACATCAGTAGAGCCCACATAAGGGCAAGGAAAAACTCCCACCCATTGGGACGTCGGTGACAGTGACAATGATGACTATGAGAAACCTTGGAGAGGACCGCATATGTGGGTACATTAAACATTTGTTTCTTATTGCAAGCTTGTCCTTAAATTGGGAACACTATAATAATTGGGAACACTATAATAATCATGCCCATGTGGATCAACATTAAACTGCCTCAAAATGTTGCTCAGATTAAATAAAATGACACAACTTTTCTTCTACATATCAATCAATCAATGTTTATTTTATAGCCCTAAATCACAAGTGTCTCAAATGTCTGCACAAACCGCAACGGCATTTTCGGTAGAGCCCATATAAGGGCAAGGAAAAACTCACACCCATTGGGACGTCGGTGACAGTGACAATGATGACTATGAGAAACCTTGGAGAGGACCGCATATGTGGGTACATTAAACATATGTTTCTTATTGCAAGCTTGTCCTTAAATTGGGAACACTATAATAATTGGGAACACTATAATAATCATGCCCACGTTGATCAAATTAAACTGCCTCAAGTTGTTGCTCAGATTAAATAAAATGACAAAATTTTTCTTCTACATATCAATCAATTAATGTTTATTTATATAGCCCTAAATCACAGGTGTCTCAAATGTCTGCACAAACCACAATGGCATCTTCGGTAGAGCCCACATAAGGGCAAGGAAAAACTCACACCCATTGGGACGTCGGTGACAGTGACAATGATGACTATGAGAAACCTTGGAGAGGACCGCATGTGTGGCTACATTAAACATGTGTTTCTTATTGCAAGCTTTTCCTTAAATTGGGAACACTATAATAATTGGGAACACTATAATAATCATGCCCACGTTGATCAACATTAAATTGCCTCAAGTTGTTGCTCTGATTAAGTAAAATGACAAAACTTTTCTTCTACATATCAGTCAATCAATCAATCAATGTTTATTTATATAGCCCTAAATCACAAGTGTCTCAAAGGGCTGCACAAACCACAACAACATCCTCGGTAGAGCCCACATAAGGGCAAAGAAAAACTCACACCCAGTGGGACGTCGGTGACAGTGACAATGATGACGATGAGAAACCTTGGAGAGGACCGCATATGTGGGTACATTAAACATATGTTTCTTATTGCAAGTTTGTCCTTATATTGGGAACACTATAATAATTGGGAACAATATGATAATCATGCCCATGTTGATCAATATTAAACTGCCTCAAGATGTTGCTCGGATTAAATAAAATGACAAAACTGTTCTTCTACATATCAATCAATCAATGTTTATTTATATAGCCCTAAATCAGAAGTGTCTCAAAGGGCTGCACAAACCACAACAACATCAGTAGAGCCCACATAAGGGCAAGGAAAAACTCCCACCCATTGGGACGTCGGTGACAGTGACAATGATGACTATGAGAAACCTTGGAGAGGACCGCATATGTGGGTACATTAAACATTTGTTTCTTATTGCAAGCTTGTCCTTAAATTGGGAACACTATAATAATTGGGAACACTATAATAATCATGCCCATGTTGATCAACATTAAACTGCCTCAAAATGTTGCTCAGATTAAATAAAATGACACAACTTTTCTTCTACATATCAATCAATCAATGTTTATTTTATAGCCCTAAATCACAAGTGTCTCAAATGTCTGCACAAACCGCAACGGCATCTTCGGTAGAGCCCACATAAGGGCAAGGAAAAACTCCCACCCATTGAGACGTCGGTGACAGTGACAATGATGACTATGAGAAACCTTGGAGAGGACCGCATATGTGGATACATTAAACATATGTTTCTTATTGCAAGCTTGTCCTTAAATTGGGAACACTATAATAATTGGGAACACTATAATAATCATGCCCATGTTGATCAAATTAAATTGCCTCAAGTTGTTGCTCAGATTAAGTAAAATGACGAAACTTTTCTTCTACATATCAATCAATCAATGTTTATTTATATAGCCCTAAATCAAGTGTCTCAAATGTCTGCACAAACCACAACAACATCCTCGGTAGAGCCCACATAAGGGCAAGGAAAAACTCAGACCCAGTAGGACGTCGGTGACAGTGACAATGATGACTATGAGAAACCTTGGAGAGGACCGCATGTGTGGGTACATTAAACATATGTTTTTTATTGCAAGCTTGTCCTTAAATTGGGAACACTATAATAATTGGGAACACTATAATAATCATGCCCATGTTGATCAACATTACCACTGCCTCAAATTGTTGCTCAGATTAAATAAAATGGCAAAACTTTTCTTCTACATATCAGTCAATCAATCAATCAATGTTTATTTATACAGCCCTAAATCACAAGTGTCTCAAAGGGCTGCACAAACCACAACAACATCCTCGGGAGAGCCCACATAAGGGCAAGGAAAAACTCACACCCATTGGGTTGTCGGTAACAGTGGCAATGATGACTATGAGAAACCCTGGAGAGGACAGCATATGTGGGTACATTAAACATATGTTTCTTATTGCAAGCTTGTCCTTAAATTGGGAACACTATAATAATTGGGAACACTATAATAATCATGCCCACGTTGATCAACATTAAACTGCCTCAAAATGTTGCTCAGATTAAATAAAATGACAAAACTTTTGTTCTACATATCAATCAATCAATGTTTATTTATATAGCCCTAAATCACAAGTGTCTCAAATGTCTGCACAAACCACAACAACCTCGGTAGAGCCCACATAGGGGCAAGGAAAAACTCCCACCCATTGGGACGTCGGTGACAGTGACAATGATTACTATGAGAAACCTTGGAGAGGACCGCCTATGTGGGTAAATAAACATATGTTTCTTATTGCAAGCTTGTCCTTAACAAAAATATATATATTTTTTTTACAAACCCCGTTTCCTTATGAGTTGGGAATTTGTGTTAGATGTAAATATAAACGGAATAAAATGATTTTCAAATCATTTTCAACCCATATTCAGTTGAATATGCTACAAAGACAACATATTTGATGTTCAAACTGATAAACATTTTTTTTTTTTGCAAATAATCAGTAACTTTAGAGTTTGATGCCAGCAACACGTGACAAAGAAGTTAGGAAAGGTGGCAATACATACTGATTAACTTGAGGAATGCTCATCAAACACTTATTTGGAACATCCCACAGGTGTGCAGGCTAATTGGGAACAGGTGGGTGCCACGATTGGGTATAAAAACGGCTTCCCAAAAAGTTCAGTCTGCAGTCCAGACCTGTCTCCCATGGAAAATGTGTTGCGCATTATGAAACGTAAAATACGACAGCAGTCTTTTTCATGGACGCCCCTGCTTATTTCAAACCAAGCCACAAGCCAAGCCACATTCAGCACGTGTTACAACAGCATGGCTTTGTAAAAAAAAGAGTGCGGGTACTTTCCTGGCCCGCCTGCAGTCCAGACCTGTCTCCGATGGAAAATGTGTGGCGCATTATGAAGCGTAAAATACTACAGAGGAGACCCCGGACTGTTGAACGACTTAAACTCTACATAAAACAAGAATGGGAAAGAATTCCACTTTCAAAGCTTCAACAATTAGTTTCCTCAGTTCCCAAACGTTTATTGAGTGTTGTTAAAAGAAAAAGTGATGTAACACAGTGGTGAACATGCCCTTTCCCAACTACTTTGGCATGTGTTGCAGCCATGGAATTTTAAGTTAATTATTTGCAAAAAAAAAATAAAGTTTATGAGTTTGAACATCAAATATGTTGTTTTTGTAGCATATTCAACTGAATATGGGTTGAAAATTATTTGAAAATAATGTTATTCCGTTTATATTTACATCTAACACAATTTCCCAACTCATATGGAAACGGGGTTTGTAAGAAGGTGCGCTTGCCGTCTGTGAGAAGTAGAGACAAGAAAGAGTGAGAAGAGCCTGTGGTGTAATGCCCGCAGCTAAAAGCAACTGCGTGAGAACGTATACTCGAATATCACCATATAGTCATTTTCTATATCGCACAGAGACAAAACCCCGCGATATATCGAGTATTTCGATGTATCGCCCAGCCCTCCATTGAACATCGCTCTCCTTGTTGAGGATGCGGTTTGAGCCAAGTGCTGTAACTCGCAACTTTCTATGGCCCCCATTGTGGAATATATTGCACCACTATCAATACATAAAAAAAATAAAGAAGGAGACTTGCGGCGGAACTGAGTTGCAAAGAACAACAAATCAACCAGCGATGATGTCTCGATTCCACGGAAAGAGACCATTTAGTTTTTGCGCAAATGTTTGATTGTTGTTGATTAAGTCAGCACATTATTATTTTGTTTGTTTTGCTTGCTAAATATGAGTTGTTAGAGTAATTATGTATATATTATCACACTAACTTTAGAGTTCTTAATCAATCAATCAATCAATGTTTACTTATATAGCCCTAAATCACTAGTGTCTCAAAGGGCTGCACAAACCACTACGACATCCTCGGTAGGCCCACATAAGGGCAAGGAAAACTCACACCCAGTGGGACATCGGTGACAATGATGACTATGAGAACCTTGGAGAGGAGGAAAGCAATGGATGTCGGGCGGGTCTAACATGATACTGTGAAAGTTCAATCCATAATGGATCCAACACAGTCGCGAGAGTCCAGTCCAAAGCGGATCCAACACAGCAGCGAGAGTCCCGTTCACAGCGGAGCCAGCAGGAAACCATCCCAAGCGGAGGCGGATTCGCAGCGCAGAGATGTCCCCAGCCGACACACAGGCAAGCAGTACATGGCCACCGGATCGGACCGGACCCCCTCCACAAGGGAGAGTGGGACATAGAAGAAAAAGAAAAGAAACGGCAGATCAACTGGTCTAAAAAGGGAGTCTATTTAAAGGCTAGAGTATACAAATGAGTTTTAAGGTGAGACTTAAATGCTTCTACTGAGGACTTAAAGTCCGTTGCTCTAGTTATTAGCTATTGTGCTCAAGTTAGACTTTTTCTAATCTATGCTAGGACACGACTTCTTGTCTGAGGGGTGGCCTCTGCCACAGATGTTATCTTTGTTTTAGCCCGCGAACAGCCAAGGACTTCAAGGACCTCAACGAAGATAAGCTGACAGCACGCAGACGAGACAGAGACTTCAAGGATCTCGACGAAGATAAGATGACAACACGCAGACGAAGCGTGGACAAGGTGAAATCACAAGGCCCCCCCAGCCCATTCTGTCACGTACTGGACCTCATTTACATAATATATGTGACCAATCCTTTTAGAGGCGGCCCTATATGTCGACTATGGAACTCTGAATAATAAGAGGGACGCGTGAGCTGAACCTTAGAGCGTAGGGCGAGACTGTGACTAAGTGTTCAGCGCCGTGCGTTCTCCTCATGAGCTAAAATGAACTCTGTCTCTGCGTGATTCCTTGCTTCTCGTCTGATTAATAGATGTCATCAGTGTTTGAACCTGACAAAGTCCAATGAAAACAATGGACGAATGATGTGTGGTTTGAAACATCCAGATAGCATCCACAGTGTTGCCAACCTTCCCCCTTTTTTTCAGCTTTTAGGTTGACATCTGTGATATAGAAGAAGGGGGTGAGGGGGAAATAACCGACTTGCCACCGTCTTGCCGGCAGCGCACGTTGTTTTCTCGTCCGTCATTCCCGCTCGCGCGCTGACAATGGAGACAAATATTGCCTTTATCTCGCAGCGGGGGAAGGGGCGGGGAGGGAGATTCCTCAACACTGACAGCTCCTCAGATAATGAGCGGAGCAGCAGACATAATTAAAGCGGGAGTCCGCGCCCTGTGATATTTGCACAAGTGACAGCAGAAGCAAGTCAAAGAAAGAACGTAGGATTGTCGCCGGAGAGGCTGAACATCCTCTTAGAGACTTTACACATATAGTGAAACTTCTTCTGTCTGGGGCCACGCTTTTAATGGAGCCGTATTCTCTTTCAACTGTTTTTTTCTGCCATTTCCCCAGCTTTTTCTAGCAAGCGCATAAAGATGTTCAACGCATTACTCCAGCGTCAGGGTTCGGCAACCTGGGGCTCTGGAGCAGTGGTTCTCAAATAGGGGTAGACGTACCCCTGGGGGTACTTGAAGGTGTGCCATGGGACAGGGGTCGGGAAGCTTTTTGGCTGAGAGAGCCAAAAAGCCCAATATTTTAAAATATATTTCCGTAAGAGCCATACAATATTTTTTTTTTTTAACACTGAACACAATTAAACGTGTGCATTTTTAAGTAAGACCAACATTTCTAGAGTATATTAGGTCTCTTATTCTTTGTAATAAAATTGTTATTCTGAAGCTAACTGTGGAGGGGGGCGTGGCCTGCGGGCCTGCAGCGAACAGGGGATGTGCCAGGACCGGCCTGGAAACCAGCGACAGGTGCGTAGATGGCCCACCTGGGCCTTGTTTTCTAATCACCCGTCGCTCTGTTGTAAGCAACAGCCAGGAGGAGAGACGGGGTTGGGGTTGGGGCTGGAGCCAGAGTGCAAGCGGGAACGAAAGAGAAAAATACAATTGCTGGAAAGCAACTGAGAGACTTTTTGAAAAATAAAACAATATTGTAACCCTGAAACAGGATCTCATGTCGGTGCTTGGGTGTCCGAGGAACCCCCAGGAGAGCAAGGCCCACACTAATTGATACTAAATAAATAACTTCTTACCATTAACGCAACTTCTTGAACAGGTGCGGTAGAAATCGGATGGATGGATTAAAAATGCATGAGAATTTTTTTATATTTTGAACGTTATTTTTAACAAGTGGAATTACTAATTACTTATTGTGTTAAGCAACGTCAGCTCAGATTTATCCGAGAGCCAGATGCTGTCATCAAAAGAGCCACATCTGGCTCGCGAGCCATAGGTTCCCTACCCCTGTTCTAAAGTCATACCTGAAAGTCGGAGGGCTGCGATGACCGCCAGTGTCTCTGAGTGAAAATGGAGGAGCCAAGACCACAGCTGCCTTTTTGACAGGAGGTCGCATAATCCACTCAAGTCTCCGGTAAGAGCCGACTTAATATCACAATTTTCCCATCCAAAAACTTGCTGGTTGACGTAGAGAAACATGTTCGCTTGACCGCTCCGTGTTAAAGCTTCACAACAAGCAAAGAAACACCGGCTGTGTTTCGGTTGCTAACGGCAGCTGCAATCCACCGCTTTCCACCAACAGCATTCTTCTTTGACGTCTCCATTATTAATTGAACAAATTGCACATACCATGGGGTATGTGAGATTTTTTTTTAAATATTCTAAAAATAGCAACAATTCAATAATACTTCGACAAAATATGACTGTAAGTTCATAAAATGTGAAAAGAAATGCAACAATGCAACATTCAGTGTCGACAGCTAGATTTTTTGTGGACATGTTATGAAGACTGGAGGGCATAGCGATGCCAGAAATGTCCCTTCGTAGATGCGTTAACATGAACACGGCAAGATATAATAAAATGTATTCTAAATAACAAAAGGAGCTCTGAACTAAACACTGGAGCTAATAAAAAGGCTAACCAAAAACGCTAGTATGAAAACTAGGAAGTACAAATATACAACTAAAATGGCACGTAGGCACCAAAAGAAAACAAAAACAAATCAGCAGTATGTAAACTGGAATAAACAAGTGCCTTAGCATGAGAAGCTAGCGTGAATATAAGCATAGAGAAGTAGCTGTCATATCTCGGTTGGTAGAGGGTTGCAGGTTCGATTCCTGCTTGTGAAGCGAACTATATTTATATAGCGCTTTTCTCAAAGTGACTCAAAGCGCTTTACATAGTGAAACCCAATATCTATTTTTTACATTTAAACCAGTGTGGGTGCCACTGGGAGCAGCTGGGTAAAGTGTCTTGCCCAAGGACACAACGGCAGTGACTACTATGGCAGAAGCGGGGATCGAACTTGCAACCCTCAAGTTGCTGGCACGGCCGCTCTACCAACCGAGCTATACCGCTTGTGCCATCCTAGTCACTGCCGTTGTGTCCTTGGGCAAGACACTTTACCCACCTGCTCCCAGTGCCACCCGCACTGGTTTAAATGTAACTTAGATATCGGGTGTCACCATGTAAAGCGCTTTGAGTCACTTGAGAAAAGCGCTATATAAATATAATTCACTCCACTTCACAGTCGTCACCTGTTGCACAAGAGCAAATTATGAACCCAGAAAGGAATGAACAAAGAGGCTGGCTTAAATAAGGAGGGTGATTAGACAAACCGGTGTGTGTGGACCAGGAGTAGCAGGTGGACTGATGAGGACCATGGTGACGGACTAAACAGGAAGTAAGTGGTTCAGAAAGAGAATGAAAGATGGAAAAATAAACAACATGTGAAGATCCGAGTCATGGATCGCAACACATGTTCCATAAATATTGATGTTAAAGATTTATTTTTTGGAGAAGAAATGTTGATGAATCCAGATGGATCTTTATTACAATCCCCAAAGAGGGCACTTTAAGTTGATGATTACTTCTATGTGTAGAAAAATCTTTTATAATTGAATCACTTGTTTATTTTTCAAAAAGTTTTTAGTTATTTTTATATCTTTTTTTTCCCAAATACTTCAAGAAAGATCACTACAAATGAGCAATATTTTGCACTGTTACACAATTTAATAAATCGAAACTGATGACATAGTGCTGTGTTTTACTTCTTTATCTGTTTTTTTCCACCAAAAATGCTTTGCTCTCATTAGCGGGTACTTGAATTAAAAAAAATGTTCACTGAAAAAAGGTTGAGAACCACTGATCTAGAGCAGTGGTTCTCAACCTTTTTTTTAGTGATGTACCCCCTGTGTGATGTTGCCAGCACGAAGAACAGAAACAGACAGGCTTAAATAATACCGTGGTGATTAGTGAAAACAGGTGTGAGACATGAGGACAGGTGAAAACTAAAGGGTAGTCATGGTGACAAAACAAACCAGGAAGTGCAAAAAAAACAGGAACCGAATGGCCAAAAAAACAAACAGAACATGACTAAAACAAAACATAATTACATAGACATGACTTGAATTGTATTCCGTTTATATTTACATCCAACACAATTTCCCAACTCATATGGAAACGGGGTTTGTATGACGGGACTGAAAGATGTGGAATATCACTGTCAGGGTTATTTGGTGACGAACCCCAAGATGCAGAGAAGGAGGCAGGCATGGAGTGAGAAAATATGATTTAATAAAGATACTAAGACAAAACCAAACAAAAGGGTACTAACACAAAGCGCGCACGAGGCGGATAACAAACTAAGGGTCCGCTCCCTGTATGATCAGTGCCAGAGCTTGGTCCGCATTGCCGGCAGTAAGTCGGACACGTTTCCAGTGAGGGTTGGACTCCGCCAAGGCCGTCCTTTGTCACCGATTCTGTTCATAACTTATATGGACAGAATTTCTAGGCGCAGTCAAGGCATTGAAGGGTTCCGGTTTGGTGACCGCAGGATTAGGTCTCTGATTTTTGCAGATGATGTGGTCCTGATGGCTTCATCTGACCGGGATCTTCAGCTCTCACTGGATCGGTTTGCAGCTGAGTGTGAAGCGACCGGAATGAGAATCAGCACCTCCGAGTCCGAGTCCATGGTTCTTGCCCGGAAAAGGGTGGAGTGCCATCTCCGGGTTGGGGAGGGGACCCTGCCCCAAGTGGAGGAGTTCAAGTACCTAGGAGTCTTGTTCATGAGTGAGGGAAGAGTGGATCGTGAGATCGACAGGCGGATCGGTGCGGCGTCTTCAGTAATGCGGACGTTGTACCGATCTGTTGTGGTGAAGAAGGAGCTGAGCCGGAAGGCAAAGCTCTCAATTTACCGGTCGATCTACGTTCCCATCCTCACCTATGGTCCTTTCATGACCGAAAGGATAAGATCACGGGTACAAGCGGCCGAAATGAGTTTGGGTCTCTCCCTTAGAGATAGGGTGAGAAGCTCTGCCATCCGGGAGGAACTCAAAGTAAAGCCGCTGCTCCTTCACATCGAGAGGAGCCAGATGAGGTGGTTCGGGCATCTGGTCAGGATGCCACCCGAACGCCTCCCTATGGAGGTGTTTAGGGCACGTCCAATCGGTAGGAGGCCACGGGGAAGACCCAGGACACGTTGGGAAGACTATGTCTCCCGGCTGGCCTGGGAACGCCTCGGGATCCCCCGGGAAGAGCTAGATGAAGTGGCTGGGGAGAGGGAAGTCTGGGTTTCCCTGCTTAGGCTGTTGCCCCCGCGACCCGACCTCGGCTAAGCGGAAGAAGATGGATGGATGGATGGATGGGTCTTTAGCATAGAAGCTAGCAAGAAACAAAAAAAGGGCCTAGCGTGGAAGCTAGCGGGTTGCAAACAGGAAAACAGAAGTCGTTGCTTGTAGAGTGAAAACAAAACCGAAGCAGGGAACAAAAGACAGTAAGTTACAAACAAACGAATGTAGCTTACCGCTACACTGCAATAAAACGACACGACAGGAGCGACATGTGGCAAACGACAATGATCCAGCACTGACTGGAAGACAAAGTGGGTACAAATAGGAGCGGGCTGATTGACAACGGGTGTGGCCAGGTGCCAATCAGCCGCAGATGAGGAGACAAACAGGAAGCTGAACCAAAATAAGAGCACTTGACAGGAACTAAAGACAGGAGATACTAAACACAGAGGAAACAAAGACAAATGCAGAGAAAAAAAACTAAAACATAGACAAACTGTCAGGGGGAAAGCCTGACAATCACAGTAGGACGCGGTGATGTGATCTCTTCAAAAACATCCTCGCAATCATCACCCGTCACGTCTCCGTGTTCAATCAATCCGACGCACCCTAACGCGACACGAGTGGCGCTTAATTGTAATTGGATCGGCCGCCGCGACACGCCATCGCAATCAGAGAACGATTACTCCACGTCCCGTGTCAGACCACGTCAAGGATCTCTAATGGTGCCATTAGTCAAAGCATAATGTACAAAAAACACCCGTACATTAGGTCACTGGTACGTGGTAATAATTACAGGAAGCGGGGTAAACATTCAAACATTTTTTTATTATTTACTTTTGAATCACATTTAAATTGGCTCATGTTTCTCCCCTGTGTAGCTCTTTGAAATTCCAAAAACATTATCCTAACTATTATTGCTGTAATTACAGGGAAATGGTAAATGGTTGTACTTGTACCCCTTTTAAGGAACCCAAAGCGCTTTAAAGGGGAACATTATCACAATTTCAAAAGGGTTAAAAACAATAAAAATCAGTTCCCAGTGACTTGTTGTATTTTTTGAAGTTTTTTTCAAAATTTTACCGGTCTCCGAATATCCCTAAAAAAAGTTTTAAAGTGCTTGATTTTCGCTATTTGCGATGCCACTATCCATTTCCCTGTGACGTCACACAGTGCTGCCAATGTAAACAAACAATGGCGAATAGCACAGCAAGATATAGCGACGCTAGCTCGGATTCAAACTCGGATTTCAACAGTTTAAGCGATTCAACAGATTACGCATGTATTGAAACGGATGGTTGGAGTATGAAAATATTGAAGAAGAAACTGAAGCTATTGAGCGAATAGCTATTGACGCTATTCATAGCCGTAGCATGGCCGAATAGCTGCGTTAGCATCGCCGGTAAAATGTGCGGACCAACCGATCAGGACTTTCGCATCTTGTGACACTGGAGCAACTTAAATCCGTCGATTGGTAAGTGTTTGTTTCGCATTAAATGTGGGTGGAAGGAAACGTAATATAGTTGCAAATGCATCTGCAGGTTATCCATACATCTCTATGTATGGCGAAAGCGTAGGACGTTGCACGCGCGCCAGTACGTGACGTATGTAAAAAGGTGCGTTTGTTTTATGTCCCTGCGAGAAGTAGAGACAAGAAAGAGTGAGAAGAGCCTGTACTGTAATGCCCGCACCTAAAAGCAATTGCGTGAGAACCTATACCCGATATAGTCATTTTCTATACCGCACAGAGACAAACCCGCAATGTATCGAAAATATTCGATATATCGCCCAGCCCTACATTGAACATCTCTCTCCTTGTTGAGGATGCAGTTTGAGCCAAGTGCTGTAACTCACAACTTTCTATGGCCCCATTGTGGAATATATAGCACCACAATCCATACATAGACTAAGGTTGTAGGTGGGGGGCATGGCCTGCGGACCTGCAGCGAAGCGGGGTGTGCCAGGACCGTCTTCGAGATCAGCGACAAGTGCGTAGATGGCCCAGCTGGCCACATTTATCTAATCACCAGTCGCTCCGTTAAAGGCAGCAGTCGGGAAGGAGGAGGGGTTGTCGATGGTGGAGAGCAAACACGAGCACGAGCGAGAGCAAGACGGAGACATACACTGATGGGTGAAAAGCAACAGAAAGAGCATCTATTGAAAAATAAAACATTCGTTCACAAAGATGAACGAGGCTGTCATGTCGGTCCTTTGTGGTCTGAAGAACCCGGAGGAGCAAGAGGTATTAACACGCCACTGTAAACATTAAGATGTTCACCATACGTAAATATTACTTGTTATTATGGATGTTACTTCATTACATTTATGCTTACAACATGTACATAAAATGATGATGGCGGTGTTTAGTCGAGCGCTTTACAGGCGGAAAAGAGCGACTCCCATTGGCTCCATCGTTTGCTGACTTTTCGAAATGGAAATGGAAATGATTTATTGTCAATTCTCAACATGCACAAGACACATGAGAACTGAAAAGTACATTTTCGGCCCAGTCCCATTAAGAGCAGACATACGTTACAGGGAGACAAGACGGGACCGCCAACGTTTTTTACGGCGCTCCTTAAAAAAGGTGGGAAAAAGGTGATATTATAAAAGGGAGGAAGAGTAAAAATATATAAGTCAAAGGCTGGACCAGACTGAGTCCAAGGGACAAAAACCTAATTTGCAATGCACACATAAACACGTTACATTTAATCATGCCAACTCGCACATATGGGGGGGGGGGGGGGGGGGGAGGGGGGGGGGGGTGCGTGTGTGCCCAACTGTCTTGTGTGTTATGGTGTACTGTTTTTGTAGACTGAGGCCGATCTGAAAAAGTTCGACTCCAGGTGTCGCTGAGAAGGGAGGGAGGTCAAAAGCGTCCATCATTGAGGTGTCTTCGGGGGTGTTTTTCCAGAACGGCCTGGTCCTAGCGTCAAGGCCATTCGAGGGAGTCTGATTGATTGATTGATTGATTGAAACTTTCAGTTCAGTGCATATTCCGTACAATTGAACACTAAAAAGGTAACACCCGAATAACTTTTTCAACTTGTTTAAGTCGGGGTCCACGTTAATCAATTCCTGGTACAAATATATACTATCAGCATAATACACTCATCACACAGGTTAATCATCATAGTATATACATTGAATTATTTACATTATTTACAATCCTGGGGGTGGGATGAGGAGCTTTGGTTGATATCAGTACTTCAGTCATCAATAATGGCACCAACAGAGAAATGGACATTGAAACAGTGTAGGTCTTACTTAGTAGGATATGTACAGCGAGCAGAGAACATAGTGAGGTCAGATAGCATAAGAGCAAGTATAGACATTATAAATACATTTGATTATTTACATTAGGTTATTTACAATCCGGGGGGGAGGGTATTAGTAAAGGGTTGAAGTTGCCTGGAGATGTTGTTTTAGAGCGGTTTTGAAGGAGGATGGAGATGCACTTACTTTTACACCTGTTGGGAGTGCATTCCACATGGATGTGGCATAGAAAGAGAATGAGTTAAGACCTTTGTTAAGTCAAATCGTAGATTAGGATGTTTGATTTTCGCGAACAGACAAAACAATGGCTTGTCTGTGCTTAGTCTTTTGTTAATGTTTATTTACGATTTATCCATCCATCCATCCATTTTCTACCGCTTATTCCCTTTTTGGGGTCGCTGGCGCCTAGCTCAGCTACAATCGGGCGGAAGGCGGGGTACACCCTGGACAAGTCGCCATCTCATCGCAGGGCCAACACAGATAGACAGACAACATTCACACTCACATTCTCACACTAGGGCCAATTTTAGTGTTGCCAATCAATTATTTACGATTTAGAATTGCATTAAAAAAAAGACAAACACGCGACACGATTGAAAGAAATAAACAAAAACAAAAAAAGCGCGCTTCCCCTTTAAAGCCCGGCACCGTCACACTTATCATTCTGCTGCTGTTCTCCCGAGCGGAGTTTGTGACCTTTTTAAACTTGCATACAAGCCTCAGGCAGGCTGTCATGACCACCGGAACACGATCCAGCTATTAGCCGCACGCCGACCGAGCCCCGTGCGACTTTGAGGTAAACAACAGCAACACCTGCACGGAATCTCATCCAGCGTGACAGACTCCATGTTTTTACTAGAAAGCAGTCGGGACCATTAGGGACGGCCATTGTGTGGAATCACTTGTGTCTTGAAAGTACTCTACAAACAACACCAGTTGGTTCAACTCCTGGACGACATGGTTGCAGTTGCAGGTTGCAGAGCAGGGAAAAATGTTCAGTGGAAGCGAGCAACAGGTGGCAGCCATTCCCTCGGGGCGTGGAAGCCATATTGACCTCCATTACGAGCAGCTTTGTGTTCTTATTAGCGCCCGGCTGCCATGGCAACACTCAACAAGAGGAGGCTTTATAGCACTCCGAAAATATACAAAGCTGCTCTCCTTAACGTGATGTCCCACTCCGATGGTAGCACGGCGACAGCTCTTTGTCTACTTTCAGTGATAGCTCCGTTTCATTCAGCTGAAAATACTAGTTCCGAAACAAATACATAAATAGATTTAAAATAATAAATAAGTGCAAGTTGATGGTCGCTTGGATGGATAATGGTTACAAAATGATTGCCAAAACAATCAATTAAAAGTCTATAATATTAATAAGACGTACATTTATTAAAATACTATAGACATACAATATACCAACATATATAAAAATGATCAAAATTGCTGGCATGATTACTCAATTATTATTATTTTTTTAAGTTTCAGCTGTATAACCATTAAAATACTGTGCTGTAATATATATACATACATACACACATATATCAATCAATCAATCAATGTTTATTTATATAGCCCCAAATCACAAATGTCTCAAAGGACTGCACAAACCGCAACAACCTCGGTAGAGCCCACATAAGGGCAAGGAAAAACTCCCACCCATTGGGACGTTGGTGACAGTGACAATGATGACTATGAGAAACCTTGGAGAGGACCGCATATGAGGGTACATTAAACATTTATTATTGCAAGCTTGTCCTTGAATAAAATAAATATTTTTTTACAAACCCCGTTTCCGTATGAGTTGGGAAATTGTGTTAGATGTAAATATAAACGGAATAAAATGATTTTCAAATCATTTTCAACCCATATTTAGTTGTACGACTACAACATCCTCGGAAGAACCCACAAAAGGGCAAGGAAAACTCACACCCAGTGGGCAGGGAGAATTCCCATCCAGTGGGACGCCAGTGACAATGCTGACTATGAGAAACCTTGGAGAGGACCTCAGATGTGGGCAACCCCCCCCCCCCTCTAGGGGACCGAAAGCAATGGATGTCGAGCGGGTCTAACATGATACTGTGAAAGTTCAATCCATAGTGGCTCCAATACAGTATATACAGACATATATATATGTATATATATATATATATATATATATATATATATATATATATATATATATATATATATATATATATATATATATATAAATATACACACACATACATACATATATACATACATACATTCATACACATACTCACACACACACATATTAATACACATATATACACATATACATCTATATACTGCATATATAAATACATACATATATACACACGCACACACACACACACATATATATATATACACATGTATATATATATATATATATACATTCATATATACATACATATACACACACACACCCTCACACACATACATACATACATACACATACTCACACACATATTAATACACATTCATACATACACACACATATATATATATATATATATATATATATATATATATATATATATATATATATATATATATATATATATATATATATATATATATATATATATATATATATATATATATATATATATATATATATACATTCATATATACATACATATATATATACACACACACACACACACATATATATATATATATATATATATATATACATTCATATATACATACATACATATATATACACACACACACACACACACACATATATATATATACATACACACACACACACACACACACACACACACACATATATATATATATATATATACATTCATATATACATACATACATACATATACACACACACACCCTCACACACACACATATTAATACACATTCATACATACACACTCATATACATCTATATACTGTATATATAAATACATACATATATACACGCACACACACACACATATATATATATACACATATATATATATACATTCATATATACATACATATACACACACACACCCTCACACACATACATACATACATACACATACTCACACACACACATATTAATACACATTCATACATACACACACATATACATCTATATACTGTATATATAAATACATACATATACACACACACACATATATATATATATATATATATATATATATATACATTCATATATACATACATACACACACACACACACACACAAACACACACACACACACACACACACATATATATATATACACTGTCGCGATCAAAAGTTTACATACACTTGTAAAGAAAATAAAGTCCTGGCTCTCTTGAGTTTCAAATCATTTCTACAACTCCTATTTTTTTGTGATAGAGTGATTGGAGCACATACTTGTCACAAAAAACATTCATGAAGGTTGGTTCTTTTATGAATTTATTATGGTTCTACTGAAAATGTGAGCAAATCTGCTGGGTCAAAAGTATACATACAGAAAAGTTAATATTTGCTTACAGGTCCCTTGGCAAGTTTCACTGCAATAAGGCGCTTTTGGTAGCCATCCACAAGCTTCTGGTTGAATTTTTGACCACTTTTTTGACAAAATTGGTGCAGTTCAGGAAAATTTGTTGGTTTTCTGACAATGATATTGTCTGGTTGAAAAACATTGATAAACTGGACACAGGAAAAGACCCAACAGAGCAACCGAGAGAGCTGACTTCATCCTAGGCAGCCCACTAGCCCATGTCCTCGCATTACATTACATTGCACTTGAATCCCGCATAAATTCTAAAAATGGATGACTTTCCAAAGCGATAATTAAGTTTACTCGTGTTGAATCCTTCCTGCGCTCTGCGCTTTCCTTTGATTTGTCAACCCTCGCACTCTATTCACGCCCCTGTTCATTTCACGCCACTCATTTGCTCGTTCTCATTGCACTTTTAATAGAATTGTCAGCATGAATGATGCTGGGCGGCCTTGGGAGCGTGACATTTGGCTCGCCTCGCGAAGTACTCGGGAAATAAATGGCGTCGGCGGAGTGACTGCAGGCGTCGGGCGGGAGGAAGTCCGGCTTCAGATTTGGGTTTCGACTCTCGCCTCGGAGATTGTTCGCGCACCGTCTTTTCATGAGAGAGTCTGGCAGGATAGATCAATAATGTTATAAATCGAGCGCGGGGCACGGTTCGCATGCACGCGCGTGTGCTGCCGGTCCCCCCCCCCCCCCCGTGGCGTCCACGCGCACAGCGGCCTAATAAACCGGCGCAGGATTTGAATTTAAGAGTGCATTAAGTGAGCGTCACGCGGCGCAAACTCCAGCCAAGGCTGACCTTATGAAATGGAAGTTGACGATGCGAGCGATGATCTTTATTGGTTTGCGGAAAGGCCAGCGAGACGGCGACAGCAACAATAGCAGCTCACCTGTCGTGCCAATAAGGATCTCGCGGCGCATCGGTAAAAGTCAGCCGCCGCCTGCGACGGTCGATGCCCGGCCGACCGCTCACACCCACCAGCACACGGCAGCCAACACACCGACAACATCAGGAATGTCAATAAATCCGCTCATTCTCTTACATAAATATTTATTCACAATTCAACTACAAACCCTGTTTCCATATCAATCATCAATCAATCACTGTTTACTTATATAGCCCTAAATCACTAGTGTCTCAAACACAAACCACTACGAGATCCTCGGTAGGCCCACATAAGGGCAAGGAAAACTCACACCCAGTGGGACGTCGGTGACAATGATGACTATGAGAACCTTGGAGAGGAGGAAAGCAATGGATGTCGAGCGGGTCTAACATGATACTGTGAAAGTTCAATCCATAATGGATCCAACACAGTCGCGAGACTCCAGTCCAAAGTGGATCCGACACAGCAGCGGAGCCAGCAGGAAACCATCCCAAGCGGAGGCGGATCAGCAGCGCAGAGATGTCCCCAGCCCATACACAGGCAAGCAGTACACGGCCACCGGATCCACAAGGGAGAGTGGGACATAGGAGAAATAAGAAAAGAAGCGGCAGATCAACTGGTCTAAAAAGGGAGTCTATTTATAGGCTAGAGTATACAAAAGAGTTTTAAGGTCAGACTTAAATGCTTCTACTGAGGTGGCATCTCGAACTGTTACCGGGAGGGCATTCCAGAGTACTGGAGCCCGAACGGAAAACGCTCTATAGCCCGCAGACTTTTTTGGGGCTCTAGGAATCACTAATAAGCCGGAGTCCTTTGAACGCAGATTTATTGCCGGGACATATGGTACAATACAATCGGCAAGATAGGCTGGAGCTAGACCGTGTAGTATTTTATACGTAAGTAGTAAAACCTTAAAGTCACATCTTAAGTGCACAGGAAGCCAGTGCAGGTGAGCCAGTACAGGCGTCATGTGATCAAACTTTCTTGTTCTTGTCAAAAGTCTAGCAGCCGCATTTTGTACCAACTGTAATCTTTTAATGCTAGACATGGGGAGACCCGCAAATAATACGTTACAGTAGTCGAGACGAGACGTAACAAACGCATGGATAATGATCTCGGCGTCTTTAGTGGACAGAATGGAGCGAATTTTAGCGATATTACGGAGATGAAAGAAGGCCGTTTTAGTAACGCTTTTAATGTGTGACTCAAAGGAGAGAGTTGGGTCGAAGATAAAACCCAGATTCTTTACCGAGTCAACTTGTTTTATTATTTGGTTGTCAAATGTTAAAGTTGTATTATTAAATAGAGGTCGGTGTCTAGCAGGACCGATAATCAGCATTTCCGTTTTTTTGGCGTTGAGTTGCAAAAAGTTCGCGGACATCCATTGTTTAATTTCATTAAGACACACTTCCAACTGACTACAGTCCGGCGTGTTGGTCAGCTTTAGGGGCATGTAGAGTTGGGTGTCATCAGCATAACAGTGAAAGCTAATACCGTATTTGCGTATGATGTCACCTAGCGGCAGCATGTAGATGCTGAAGAGTGCAGGGCCAAGGACCGAACCCTGGGGAACTCCACACGTTACCTTAACGTAGTCCGAGGTCACATTGTTATGGGAGACACACTGCATCCTATCAGTAAGATAAGAGTTAAACCAAGACAGGGCTAAGTCTGACATACCAATTCGTGTTTTGGTACGTTCTAATAAAATATTATGATCGACGGTATCGAAAGTAGCGCTAAGATCGAGGAGCAGCAACATAGATGACGCATCAGAATCCATCGTTAGCAATAGATCATTAGTCAATTTTGCGAGGGCTGTCTCCGTAGAGTGATTTGCCCTGAAACCGGATTGAAAGGTTTCACATAGATTGTTAGACGCTAAGTGTTCATTTAACTGCTCCGCAACAATTTTTTCGAGGATTTTTGAAATAAAGGGAAGGTGAGACACCGGTCGGTAGTTTACCATGAGGTCAGGATCCAAGTTAAGTCTTTTAAGAAGAGGATGAATAACCGCTTTTTTGAATGCTAGGGGAACAGTGCCCGAGCGCTAGATGTAAATATAAACAGAATACAATGATTTGCAAATCCTTTTCAACCCATATTCAGTTGAATGCACTACAAAGACAAGATATTTGATGTTCAAACTCATAAACTTTATTTTTCTTTTGCAAATAATAATTAACTTCGAATTTCAAGGCTGCAACACGTGCCAAAGTAGTTGGGAAAGGGCATGTTCACCACTGTGTTACATCAAGATGGCAGCGAGGAGGCAGAGACGACGAGCGAGCGGAGAGGCGGGGCGTGCCAGGACCGACGCTACAGGTGAGATGAATTATTAACGGGTTGTACTTGTTTAGCGCTTTTCTACCTTCAAGGTACTCAAAGCGCTTTGACACTACTTCCACATTTACTCATTCACACACTGATGGAGGGAGCTGCCATGCAAGGCGCTAACCAGCACCCATCAGGAGCAAGGGTGAAGTGTCTTGCTCAGGACACAACGGACGTGACGAGGTTGGTACTAGGTCGGGATCGAACCAGGGACCCTCGGGTTGCGCACGGCCACTCTCCCACTACCCCACGCTGTCGAGATCAGGTGCGTGGCTCGCGCACCAGGAGACAATTAGCGTACCTCCTTTCAGCATATAAAAGGGGAGAAGGAGGAGAAAATGAGGCAGAAGGAGGAGGAGAGCCCGCAGCAGTGCGTGAAGGGCAAGAGCGACAGAGAGCAGACGACGATGGCGGCTGAAAAGCGACCGGCGAACGAGCAGTGGAGGAAGGCGTTGAAAAGTGACCTGGGGTTTATTGCAAAATAAACAAGAGTCAAATCTGCTCAAGCAAGATGTCCTTCCTTGGTGGTCCATTGAACCCGCACGACAGCAAGCTACTGTCAAAATGACCTTTTCTTTTAACAACACTCAATAAACGTTTGGGAATGGAGGAAACTAATTGTTGAAGCTTTGAAAGTGGAATTCTTTCCCGTTCTTGTTTTATGTAGAGCTTCAGTTGTTCAACAGTCCGGGGTCTCCGCTGTCGTATTTTACGCTTCATAATGCGCCACACATTTTCCATGGGAGACAGGTCTGGACTGCAGGCGGGCCAGCAAAGTACCCGCACTCTTTTTTTACGAAACCACGCTGTTGTAACACGTGCTGAATGTGGCTTGGCATTGTCTTGCTGAAATAAGCAGGGGCGTCCATGAAAAAGACGGTGCTTAGATGGCAGCATATGTTGTTCCAAAACCTGTATGTACCTTTCAGCATTAATGGTGCCTTCACAGATGTGTAAGTTACCCATGCTTTCGGCACTAATGCACCCCTATACCATCACAGATGCTGGCTTTTGAACTTTGCGTCGATAACAGTCTGGATGGTTCGCTTCCCCTTTGGTCCGGATGACACAATGTCGAATATTTCCCCCCAAAAATTGATATGTGGACTCGTCAGACCACGGAAGACTTTTCCACTTTGCATTAGTCCATCTTAGATGAGCTCGGGCCCACAGAACCCGGCGGCGTTTCTGGATGTTGTTGATAAATGGCTTTCGCTTTGCATAGTAAAATAGTGCAGGTACTAAACCAGGGGTCGGGAACCTTTTTGGCTGAGAGAGGCATGAAAGCCAAATATTTTATAACGTATTTCCGTGAAGAGCCATATCATAATTTTTTTAACACTTAATACAACTAAATGCATGCATTTTTGAAGTAAAACCAACATTTTTAGAGTAAAAATGAGTATTTATTTTTAATAACATTGTTATTTATTGAATAGGTGCGGTAAAAAAGGTATGGATGGATTAAAATGCATGAGAATGTTTTATATTTTGAACGTTATTTTTAACATCGTGATTACCGGCGGAATTATTCTTTACTTATCGTGTTAAGCAATGTCAGCTAAGATTTATCTGAGAGCCAGAAGCAGTCATCAAAAGAGCCACATCTGGCTCTAGAGCCATAGGTTCCCTACCCCTGGACTAGACTGTATCCCAGACCTGTCTCTCATTGTGGAGCATCATGAAGCCTAAAATCCCACAACTTAAGCGGTACATCAAGCAAAAATGGGAAAGAATTCCCACTGAAAAGCTTCAAATATGTGTCTCCTCAGTTCCCAAACGTTTACTGAGTGTTGTTTATTTATTTATTTATTTCGGCAATCTTCACATAAAACAAAGAACAACAACAAAAAAACAAAAACAAACAAAAAAAACACTCATTTGAGCAATGATTGAGCCGAAAGGGTGAAGGTTGGAGCAACGCTTATATAAACCTACCCCATCACAACAAGAACAAGGTTCAAAATATATAAAATCTAAAACATGCTTCACTTATATTACTTTTTTTTTTAAAAGAATATATAAGCAACATATATGTAGCACACGTCTCATATACACAGTTTAACATTTCAATCAAACATATACATTTGTACACTATTATATATATATATATATATATATATATATATTTATATATATATATATATACACACAATTTGTTTAAATTCCATATAAAGTGGTAATATATACATTTTAATATAACCTATATGTATAATTATGAAATCATATTATATATTATTGTCTTTCTAAAACAATAATATATAATGTTTTCATTTTTTTTTCATTTCATTTTTATTTATCTCATTCATTGATGTGCATTTAGAACGATAAATAATTATATCACAATTATACAATTTAAATTCACACAATTCCTGAGAAGGAGCAGGATGAAGAAAATCTTATAATTTCCTGCCCCCTTTGACATAGTACATTATCTTACTTCATGAATATCATTTAAGCCGACACATATATCCAAATGTGATGAAACAATCAAAAACAAAAAACACAAGAAAAACACAACAAGTGCAAAACTTCATAAAGTATAAACCAAACCAAGAAAATAATAGTAATAATATAATATACACCTCACGGAATGATACAGAGCAAATACAAAACCGGACAAAAAATAAGTAAAATAATAAATAAAAAACAAAATGTAAACACTTATGGCTGTCCATATGATCTTATCGTTCTATCTTTATATATTTTTTTCAATTGGAATATATTTTTACAGTTTTTTATCTCATTGTAAAGAGAATTCCACAATTTTACCCCCACCACTGATGTACACATTTGTTTTAAAGTTGTCCTTGAATATTGTTGTTTGAAATGACCTTTTCTTCTATGCTCTGTATTCTCAGAAGTGATGACAAACATTTTTTGTAAATTTGCTGGTAATGTTTTACTTCTAGCCTTAAACATGACACACAATGTCTGTAGCTTTACTAGCTCCTGTAGTTTCAATAGTCCAGAGTTAATAAATAAAATGTTAGTGTGTTCTAAGTAATCTACTTTATGAATAATCCTTATAGCTCTTTTCTGTAATTGATACAATGCCTTTATGTTACTCTTATAAGTGTCCCCCCACTTGTTAAAAGGAAAGGTGATGTAACACAGTGGTAAAAGTATCCCTGTGACAAATTTTTTGCATTGTGTTGCCGCCAATAAATAAATAAAAACAACATGATTATTTTTTTTTAAAAAATACAAGTTTAAAGTTTATTCAATCAAATATAAGTTGAAAAGAATTTCCAAATCATTGTATTTTGTTTTTATTTACGAATTAGACGACATGCCGACTTCAATGGTTTTGAGTTTTGTACAAAGTGCACTTTACAGTAGAATTTAGTCGACATATTTGTAAAAATGTTTTAAATAAAATGAATAAGCAATTGCATAAAAAGATCATCACCAGGCCCTCCGAATGGAAACAATAGAAAAGGTACCTTTAATTAAAATAAAACTATTAAAATAATTCCCCATGTCTTGGTTCGAGATGCCACCTCAGTAGAAGCATTCAAGTCTCACCTTAAAACTCATTTGTATACTCTAGCCTTTAAATAGACTCCCTTTTTAGACCAGTTGATCTGCCGTTTCTTTTCTTTTTTCTCCTATGTCCCACTCTCCCTTGTGGAGGGGGTCCGGTCCGATCCGGTGGCCATGTACTGCTTGCCTGTGTATCGGCTGGGGACATCTCTGATCCGCCTCCGCTTGGGATGGTTTCCTGCTGGCTCCGCTGTGAACGGGACTCTCGCTGCTGTGTTGGATCCGCTTTGGACTGGACTCTTGCGACTGTGTTGGATCCATTATGGATTGAACTCTCACAGTATCATGTTAGACCCGCTCGACATCCATTGCTTTCCTCCTCTCCAAGGTTCTCATAGTCATCATTGTCACCGACGTCCCACTGGGTGTGAGTTTTCCTTGCCCTTATGTGGGCCCACCGAGGATGTCGTAGTGGTTTGTGCAGCCCTTTGAGACACTAGTGATTTAGGGCTATATAAGTAAACATTGATTGATTGGTTGATGCTGCCTTTCTCCATCCCCTTCAGCTAAACCTGAGCCGGCTTGTCAGGGTCCAACAGCAGCTGTGATGTACGAAGACAAGGCTCAGGTTCAGAGAGCAACACACCAACGTCCCCGGCTGTCACTGCGGAGCTTTTTCCTGATGAATTGGCGGGCGGCGACTATTTGCGCCGACATAAAAGTCAAGCTCGGTACGATAAAGACGGCGTGATGTCCCACTAGAACAATGAAAGGACAAAAACCTCTCCGATCGTCCGGCGAGTTCATCATCGGGACTGCTTTTTAAAAAATAGCAACCCCCCCTCAGGTAGATACACTGTTTTGACCACCACCTTGCCATCCCATTCCTAACCCATAGGGCTCAATATGATGTAAGTCCACCTTTTGCAGCTATTACAGCTTCAGCTCTTCTGGGAAGGCTGTCCACAAGGTTGCGGACTGTGTTTATAGGAATTTTCCACCATTATTCCAAAAGCGCATTAGTGAGGTCACACACTGATGTTGGTGGAGAAGTCCTGGCTCTCACTCTCCGTTCTAATTCATCCCAAAAGTTCAGGTCAGGACTCTGTGCAGGCCAGTCAAGTTCATCCACACCGGACTCTGTCATCCATGTCTTTATGGACCTTGCTTTGTGCACTGTCATGTTGGAAGAGGAAGGAGGGCCCCGCTCCAAACCGTTCCTACAAATTGGGAGCATGGAATTGTCCAAAATGTTTTGGTATCCTGGAGCATTCGAAGTTCCTTTCAATCCAATCAATCCAATCCACTTTACTTATTTAGCACATTTAAACAATAATGTTTCCAAAGTGCTGCACAGCCATGTTAGAAACAATATTATGCTCCACCAATGACTGAATAAAAATAAAAAATAAATAAATATAAAACAAATATTAAAAAAAACAAAACAATATAAAAACAAATATGATTAAAAATTATTTAAAAGGGTAAAATAAATTAAAACAGTAAAATAGAAATCAAAGGATTTCGAAGCCCAACTCCCGAAAAACAACCGCACACCATAATTCCTCCTCCACCAAATTTCACACTCAATGCAGTCCGTAATGTAGCGTTCTCCTGGCAACCTACAAACCCAGACTCGTCCATCAGTTTGCCGTGATTAATTAGTCCAGAGAGTCCATTGCTCTAGAGCAGTGGTCCCCAACCACCGGGCCAACCACTCGGTTGTTACCGGGCCGCAGAATAATTTTTTGTAAATTTTTATTTTTATTTTTATTATAATAATTTTTTTTTTATTAAATCTACATAATAAAAAAACAAAATACACTTAAAAATAGTCCACCAACCCAAAAAAACCTCCCTTATTCATGACAAAAAAAAAAAAAAGAATTCCCCCCCTCATCCCCCGGGCCGCGGGACAAATTAACAAATTATCAAGTGTTGACTGGTCCGCAGCTACAAAAAGGTTGGGGACCACTGCTCTAGAGCAGTGGTCCCCAACCACCGGGCCAACCACTCGATTGCTACCGGGCCGCAGAAAAATTTTTTGTTAATTTTTATTTTTATTTTTATTATAATATTTTTTTTTTTTTATTAAATCAACATAATAAAAAAACAAAATACACTTAAAATTAGTCCACCAACCCAAAAAAACCTCCCTTATTCGTGACACAAAAAAAAAAAAAAAAAAGAAAGAATTCCCCCCCTCATCCCCCGGGCCGCGGAACAAATTAACAAATTATCAAGCGTTGACCGGTCCGCAGCTACAAAAAGGTTGGGGACCACTGCTCTAGAGCAGTGGTCCCCAACCACCGGGCCAACCACTCGATTGTTACCGGGCCGCAGAATAATTTTTTGTTAAGTTTTATTTTTATTTTTATTACAATATTTTTTTTTTATTAAAACAACATTATCAAAAAACAAAATACACTTAAAATTAGTCCACCAACCCAAAAAACCTCCCTTATTCGTGACCAAAAAAAAAAAAAAAAAAAAAAAAAAAAAAAAATTCCCCCCCTCATCCCCCGGGCCGCGGGACAAATTAACAAATTATCAAGCGTTGACCGGTCCGCAGCTACAAAAAGGTTGGGGACCACTGCTCTAGAGTCCAGTGTCGACGTGCTATACACCACTGCATCCCACTCTTTGCATTGGACTTGGCGATGTATGACTTAGATACATTCGCCCGGCCATGGAAACCCATTCCATGAAGCTCTCTGCGTACTGTGCGTGGGCTAATTTGAAGGAGACATAAAGTTTGCAGTTTTGTGGCAACTGACTGTGCAGAAAGTCTTTGCACTATGCGCTTCAGCATCCGCTGACCCCTCTCTGTCAGTTTACATCATGGGTGTCAAACTCTGGCCCGCCATACAGGTCGCACTGAGGGTGGCCGTATAAACAACTTTAACACTGTTACAAATATGCGCCACACTGTGAACCCACACCAAACAAGAATGACCAACACATTTCGGGAGAACATCCGCACCGTAACACAACATAAACAAAACAGAACAAATGCCCTAACTCTTCTGGGAAGCCACAATATACAACGCCCGCCATCACCAAACCCCGTCCACCTCAACCCCGCTGCCAAAAAGAGGCATTCAGTTTTTATTTAAATTTTGATATGCCATTGATATTTTTTGATTATTATTAGGGTCCACAGGAGTCCTTTGCCATGGGCCAAGGACCCTATTGAAACTGCTGTGTTTTATTATTATTCCGCACCTATGCGCTGTAATTTGACCCCCTTAACATGCTTTAAAACTCACCAAATTTGACACACACGTCGGTATAGCAAGCCTTCCCAACATATTAAGCAACCAATCCCCCAAAATGAAAATTGCGCTCTAGCGCCCCCTAGGAAAAAATTACAGACAAAACTGCATGTAACTTCTGTTAGGAATGTCATAGCGACATGAAACAAAAAACTCCTATGTAGGTCTGACTTAGACCCAATTTTCATACACTCACTTCTTTCAGCAAAAATCTACGGGAAGTTGGCAAAAACCCCTTCAAAATAAAATTTTCGCAAAAAATGCAATTTTTGCCTCTTTGCGCTGTAATTTGAGCCCTTTAAAATGCTTCAAAAGTCACCAAACTTGGCGCACACATAAGGACTGGAGAATATTGCGATCTAATGAAAAAACCAAACCCCAAAACTCAAAATTGCGCTCTAGCGCTATTTTTGAATAAAACACTGAAAAAACTGCTCCTAGGAAGAAAACACAGACAAAACTGCTTGTAACTTCCGGTAAGAATGTCGGAGAGACATGAAACGAAAACTTCTATGTAGGTCTCACTTAGACCTACATTTCATAGATCGACAACCCCCAACAAAAATCAACAGGAAGTTTGCAATCCCCCCTTCAAAACAAAAGTTTTGTAAAAACCGGTCACCTTTCTTCAAACATTATCTCCTCTGAGTGCGTTTGTTGTTTTGGCTTCAAACTTGCACAGGAGAGAGATTGAACCCTTCTGATTAAAAGCATGGAACAGAGTTTTGATAAGTTCTCAGGTTTTGATTTTACACGCCTTCAAAGAACCCCTGTGCAAAGTCTCCTAAAAAATGTAATTTTTGCCTCTTTGAGCTGTTATTTGACCCCCTTAAAATGCTCCTAAACTCACCAAACTTGACACACACATCAGGTCTGGCAAAAATTGCGATCTGATGAAAAAACCTAACCTCAAAACTCAAAATTGCGCTCCACCGCCCCCCTAGGAATACAACACGGACAAACTGCTCCTAGGAAGAAAACACAGACAAAACTGCTTGTAACTTCCGGTAGGAATGTCAGAGAGACATGAAACAAAAACACTATGTAGGTCTCACTTAGACCTACATTTTAATACTTAACATACTTTAATCAACAGGAAGTTTGATAGTTTCACTTCAATACAACAACTGCATTACTTTCACAATGCTTTAGATTCTCAAAATAGTGGCTCCAAGGCGTCTTCTAACGCTTATCCGGCCGTGGGTCTCGGGGGCAGCAGCCAAAGGCGGACCCGACCAACGCTGCTTGCAGCTTTAATTTTTAATTATTATCGTTATTATTATTTGAAACTCAATTTTGCATGTCACTATAAAGTTATATAAGCCTGGCTTGTTCAAGATTCAATGCAAAACGTGTTTGGGTCCCTATTAAATAAATAAATGATAAATGGGTTGTACCTGTATAGCGCTTTTCTACCTTCAAGGTACTCAAAGCGCTTTGACACTACTTCCACATTTACCCATTCACACACACATTCACACACTGATGGAGGGAGCTGCCATGCAAGGCGCTAACCAGCACCCATCAGGGGCAAGGGTGAAGTGTCTTGCTCAGGACACAACGGATGTGATGAGGTTGGTTCTAGGTCGGATTTGAACCAGTGACCCTCGGGTTGCGCACGGCCACTCTACCACTGCGTCACGGTTAATTTGTTCAACTTCGGCCCGCGGCTTTGTTCGGTTTTAAATTTTGGCCCATTCTGTATTTGAGTTTGACACCCCTGGTTTACATGGTCTACCACTTGGTGGCTGAGTTGCTGTTGTTCCCAAACTCTTCCTTTTTTTTTTTTTTTTTTTTTTTTTATAATGCAGTGCTTTGGAATATTTAGGAAGGGGGAAATTTCACAACTGGATTTTGTTGCACTGGTGGCGTCCTATGACAGGTTCATGCTGGAAATCACTGAAAGCGGCCCATTCTTTCAGAACTGTTTGTAGAAACAGTCTCCACGCCAAAGTGCTTGATTTAATACACCTGATTATAATAGGGACACCTGATTCTCATCATTTGGACGGGTGGCCAAATATCTTTGGCAATATGGTGTATCTTGTACAGTCTGTCATGGAACACAGGAGGTGCAAAACTGTCCAAATGTGTCACGACTGAGCTCGGAGGACATTTCTGTGGGTTGGGTACGACCCAGGCTCCGCGTTAAAGATGAGAGCAGCTGTCAGGGAGACACAATGCTGGCCGCCTTGTTTGGCTTCGGCAGCAGAGATAACGGGGTTGCTTTATGGAGATGAGGCTAATTAAGAGACATGTCATTTGCACTTTGTGTATTTAGGCAGATTGCCACAAACTCATTAGCCCTGCAGTGTCCTCCCGTCCGTGTGTTACACTGCTAATGGACTTCTTATCGCCGACAATGGAAGTTTTTAGCCCGACTTTGTAGACAAAAATGACGTAAGGCGTTCACACAAAAACTGCAGCATTGGTAGCGACTTCTGACCTTATTTTTATGCCACATGTAAAAAAAAATATGACAAAAATAATTTTTTTATTATCTTAAGAATATAGCCAGAGTTCGCCCAATTCTCTCTCAGGGCAACACGGAGACGCTAATGCAGGAGTCACCAACGTGGTGCTCGCTCAAATAGCAGCACTTACCAGTGAGCTGCCTCTATTTTTTAAATTGTATGTATTTACTAGCAAGCTGGTCTCGTTTTGCTCGACATTTTTAATTCTATATTAATAAAAGGCTATCGATGCTGTCATCTAGCAAAGCTGAATTCGACCAAGCAACCCCCCCCCCCCGTACCAGAAAGCACTTGATGAAAGCGGATACAACTTCACCCTCACCTATGAACCCACTCCAGGAAACCAACCAAAAAAGAGCAGAAAAGGAAACAACATCATCTGGTACAATCCGCCATTCAGCAAAAACGTCTCAACCAACATCGGCCGCAAGTTCCTCACTCTGATCGACAAACACTTCCCCAAAGGCAACACCCTAAGAAAATTATTCATCAAGAACAACATTAAATAGAGCTACAGCTGTATGAATAACATACAACAAATCATTTCAAACCACAACAAAGCAATTGCAAAAGGACTGCCCACCCCCAGACTAAACGACTCTGAAACCAATAAGGAATGTAACTGTCGCAAGAAACCTGATTGCCCTCTCAACGGGGGGTGCTTACAAACATCAGTCGTTTACCAAGCAAAGGTAATACGCAAGGACATTAACACATCTGACACGTACGTAGGATTAACCGAAGGAGCGTTCAAAACAAGATGGAATAATCACAACGCCTCCTTTAGAAACCTGACTTTGCGGAATTCTACAGAACTCAGCAAACACATTTGGAACCTCAAAGACAATAATGTTGAATATTCAATAACATGGCAAATTCTTGCATCCAGCACACCTTACAACAGTGGTAATAAAAGATGCAACCTATGCTTAAAAGAGAAACTGTTTATTATATATCATCCAGATCTATCATCCCTCAACAAGTGCAGTGAAATCATTTCAACATGCCGCCACAGACGGAAACACCTCCTAGGTAACACATGAGCCAATCACCACACCCTAAGCCTGCCTGTACCCACCCACTCTGTGCCCTATATAAACCATTGTATGTGGATGCTTCCATTAAAAATCTCCTGATGATTGAGGGAACCCCTCATGAAACAGTTCTGTAGAGATGAAGTAGTCTTGTGATTTTTTCCCACACCTACATATATATATATATATATATATATATATATACATATATATGAAATACCCGACTTGGTGAATTCTAGCTGTAAATATACTCCTCCCCTCTTAAAACCACGCCCCCCTCCCCTCGAAATTGGAGGTCTCAACGTTGATAAGTATGCGCTCACCACTCCCGGTAACACACTTTTTTTGGATTATATACACACTCCATTCTATTGTGTATATATTTAGTAGAATAAAGAGAGATAAACCGACGTCCCTCCTGTCTGTGCCGTCGCCTCCCATGTACAACCGGAACAATTGCACGGTTTCGGAAAGCCAAAAGTACCAAGCTGGCCCTTGCGTCTTTTGACGTTTTCAGTGGGGAAAAAATTTAGGCCGCCCCTGATTATTGTGGATGTTCCTGAAGAAAAGTCGTTTCAGCTTGAGTGTGCCCGAGAGACGTCGCACTTTCCCGTCTCACCTGTAAGCAGCGATAAAGACAAACGTCAACATCGTTACAGGAGATCACATTTCCAGACGGATGCCTTCCGGAAGCATCCGACCACCAACACGCCAGCGTCACTATTGAATAAAAAGGTCGTCTGTGCTGAATCCTTTCAGTGTCATTTGTCTCGGCGCCGCAAAGGTCACCGCCGCATCAGCGACCCGTTTCGGGCCCGCCGAGGCATTCATCTTCATTCGCCGCCGCCGCCGCCGCCCGCCTGATGCAAAGGCAGTTTGTCGGCTGTGGCGTGTGATAAAACTAAGTGTCGACTCCACTTGTGAGTGAGACGCTTGCTTTTTTTTTTAGGTCCCGAGATAAATGTTGGCTCGGGGAGAGAGAGCGGGAAAACACCGAAAAGGACGTCTTACCTTCAAGCGGTTGGTTCAACTCTGGTTCTGGTCGGCCTCAATCACACCTGGACAGGTTACACTCACCGTACATTCCCGAATATAAACCACCGCTTTTCCACCTACGCTTTAAACCATGGGTGTCAAACTCTGGCCCACGGGCCAAATTTGGCCCGCCGTGTCATTTTATTTGGCCCTTGAGGTAATATCAAATTAAGATTAGAGCTGGCCCGCCGGTATTATACAGGGGCGGTGCCGCTATAACAACGCATTGGCCAACCCCCACGTTTTACCCGAGAGCCTCCCGGATTTTACTGCCCCTCCCGAAAATTTCCCAGGGCAACAATTCTTCCGAATTTCTCCCAATTTCCACCCGGACAACAATATTGGGGGCGTGCCTTGAAGAAATTGCCTTTAGCGTCCTCTACAAGATATTGTCACGTCCGCTTTTCCGCCATACAAACAACGTGCCGTCTCAGTCACATAATATCACGAATGAATGCAAGGCATACTTAGTCAACAGCCTTACAGGTCACACTGACGGTGGCCGTATAAACGACTTTAACACAGTTACAAATATGCGCCACACTGTGGAGCCACACCAAACAAGAATGACCAACATGTTTCGGGAGAACATCTGCACCGTAACACGCGTAATACATAGAACCCCTTGCAGCACTAACTCTTCCTGGACGCCACAATATGCAAGGCATACTTGGTCAACAGCCGTACATGTCACACTGACGGTGGCCGTATAAATGACTTTAACACAGTTACAAATATGCGCCACACTGTGGAGCAACACCAAACAAGAATAACCAACACGTTTCGGGAGAACATCTGCACCGTAACAAGCGTGATACATAGAACTCCTTGCAGCACTAACTCTTCCTGGACGCCACAATATGCAAGGCATACTTGGTCAACAGCCATACAGGTCACACTGACGGTAGGCGTATAAACGACTTTAACACAGTTACAAATATGCGCCGCACTGTGAAGCCACACCAAACAAGAATGACCAACACGTTTCGGGAGAACATCTGCACCGTAACACGCGTAATACATAGAACCCCTTGCAGCATTAACTCTTCCTGGAGGCCACAATATGCAAGGCATACTTGGTCAACAGCCATACAGGTCACACTGACGGTGGCCGTATAAACTGACTTTAACACAGTAACAAATATGCGCCACACTGTGAAGCCACACCAAACAAGAATGACCGACACGTTTCGGGAGAACATCTGCACCGTAACATGCGTGATACATAGACCCCTTGCAGCACTAACTTCCCCTTGCAGCATTAACTCTTCCTGGACGCCACAATATGCAAGGCATACTTGGTCAACAGCCATACAGGTCACACTGACGGTGGCCGTATAAACTGACTTCAACACAGTTACAAATATGCGCCACACTGTGAAGCCACACCAAACAAGAATGACCAACCCGTTTTGGGAGAACATCTGCACCGTAACACGCGTAATACATAGAACACCTTGCAGCACTAACTCTTTCTGGACGCCACAATATGCAAGGCATACTTGGTCAACAGAAATACAGGTCACACTGACGGTGGCCGTATAAACGACTTTAACACAGTTACAAATATGCGCCGCACTGTGAAGCCACACCAAACAAGAATGACCAACACGTTTCGGGAGAACATCCGCACCGTAACACGCGTAAAACATAGACCCCCTTGCAGCACTAACTCCCCTTGCAGCACTAACTCTTCCTGGACACCACAATATGCAAGGCATACTTGGTCAACAGCCATACAGGTCACACTGACGGTGGCCGCGTAAACAACTTTAACACAGTTACAAACATGCGCCACACTGTGAAACCACACCAAACAAGAATGACCAACATGTTTCGGGAGAACATCTGCACCGTAACACGCGTAATACATAGAACCCCTTGCAGCACTAACTCTTCCTGGACGCCACAATATGCAAGGCATACTTGGTCAACAGCCATACAGGTCACACTGACTGTGAAGCCACACCAAACAAGAATGACCAACACGTTTCGGGAGAACATCGGCACCGTAACACGCGTAATACATAGAAGCCCTTGCAGCACTAACTCCCCTTGCAGCACTAACTCTTCCTGGACGCCACAATATGCAAGGCATACTTGGTCAACAGCCATACAGGTCACACTGACGGTGGCCGTATAAACTGACTTTAACACAGTTACAAACATGCGCCGCACTGTGAAGCCACACCAAACAAGAATGACCAACACGTTTCGGGAGAACATCGGCACCGTAACACGCGTAATACATAGAAGCTCTTGCAGCACTAACCCCCCTTGCAGCACTAACTCTTCCTGGACGCCACAATATGCAAGGCATACTTGGTCAACAGCCATACAGGTCACACTGACGGTGGCCGTATAAACTGACTTTAACACAGTTACAAACATGCGCCGCACTGTGAAGCCACACCAAACAAGAATGACCAACACGTTTCGGGAGAACATCTGCACCGTAACACGCGTAATACATAGAATCCCTTGCAGCACTAAATCTTCCTGGACGTCACAATATGCAAGGCATACTTGGTCAACAGCCATACAGGTCACACTGACGGTGGCCGTATAAACAACTTTAACACAGTTACAAATATGCGCCACACTGGGGAGCCACACCAAACAAGAATGACCAACACATTTCGGGAGAACATCTGCACCGTAACACTCGTAATACATAGTACCCCTTGCAGCACTAACGCCACAATATACACCCCCGCTACCACCAAACCCGGGCCACCCCAATATTTATTTACATTTTATTTGATATGCCGTTGATATTTTTTTATTATTATTGATAGGTTGATTGGCAACACTAAAATTGGCCCGAGTGTGAATGTTGTCTGTCTATTTGTGTTGGCCCTGTGATGAGGTGGCGACTTGTCCAAGGAAAGTTCTGTGTAAATAACAAATTTTGGTACACACCTTTTTTTAAAAGGGTACTTTCTACGGTAGTTTTAAAGAAAAGAAAATATTGGTACTTCAAAAAGTTAAGTATTAGTTTCCAAAAAAAGATACACCAAAAAGTGAAACTTAGAATCATAGCGTTTCTACTCATTATGGCTTGTTGCTTCATCACTTTAAGCAATGTTTGTAAGTTTGACAAAATAACTCCAACAATTCTTACGGTTTAATGCTGTTTAAAGCATTGAACTGGAATTAGAAGTGCCGTCCATAGCGTTCTACTCATATGGATTCTTCCTTCATCACTTTAAGCAATGTTTGTAAGTTTGACAATATAACTAAAACAATTGTTACTTAAAAAAAACATCCTATATGTGATGTCTGTATGAGTTTCCATGCATATTTGTACTTCTGTTTTGTTTGATCAGCCGTTTTACTGCCGTGTTACAGACACAATTAAGGCTTGTAAATAAACATTTAAAAGGGTGATTTCTACGGTAGTTTTAAATAAACTAAAATATTGGTACTTTAAATACAAACCCCGTTTCCATATGAGTTGGGGAATGGTGTTAGATGTAAATATAAACGGAATACAATGATTTGCAAATCATTTTCAACCCAAATTCAGTTGAATATGCTACAAAGACAACATATTTGATGTTCAAACTGATAAACTTTTTTTTGTGTGCAAATAATCATTAACTTTAGAATTTGGTGCCAGCAACACGTGACAAAGAAGTTGGGAAAGGTGGCAATAAATACTGATAAAGTTGAGGAATGCTCATCAAACACTTATTTGGAACATCCCACAGGTGTGCAGGCTAATTGGGAACAGGTGGGTGCCATGATTGGGTATAAAAACAGCTTCCCGAAAAATGCTCAGTCTTTCACAAGAAAGGATGGGGCGAGGTACACCCCTTTGTCCACAACTGCGTGAGCAAATAGTCAAACAGTTTAAGAACAACGTTTCTCAAAGTGCAATTGCAAGAAATTTAGGGATTTCAACATCTACGCTCCATAACATCAAAAGGTTCAGAGAATCTGGAGAAATCAATCCACGTAAGCGGCATGGCCGAAAACCAACATTGAATGACCGTGACTTTCGATCCCTCAGACGGCACTGTATAAAAAACCCGACATCAATCTGTAAAGGATATCACCACATGGGCTCAAGAACACTTCAGAAAACCACTGTTACTAAATACAGTTGGTCGCCACATCTGTAAGTGCAAGTTAAAGCTCTACTATGCGAAGCGAAAGCCATTTATCAACAACATCCAGAAACGCCGCCGGCTTCTCTGGGCCCGAGATCTTCTAAGATGGACTGATGCAAAGTGGAAAAGCGTTCTGTGGTTTGACGAGTCCACATTTCAAATTGTTTTTGGAAATATTCGACATTGTGTCATCCGGACCAAAGGCGAAGCGAACCATCCAGACTGTTATCGACGCAAAGTTCAAAAGTCAGCATCTGTGATGGTATGGGGGTGCATTAGTGCCCAAGGCATGGGTAACTTACACATCTGTGAAGGCACCATTAATGCTGAAAGGTACATACAGGTTTTGGAACAACATATGCTGCCATCTAAGCGCCATCTTTTTCATGGACGCTCCTGCTTATTTCAGCAAGACAATGCCAAGCCACATTCAGCACGTGTTACAACAGCGTGGCTTTTTAAAAAAAGAGTGCGGGTTCTTTCCTGGCCCGCCTGCAGTCCAGACCTGTCTCCTATGGAAAATTTGTGGCGCATTATGAAGCGTAAAATACGACAGCTGTTGAACGACTGAAGTTCTACATAAAACAAGAATGGGAAAGAATTCCACTTTCAAAGCTTCAACAATTAGTTTCCTCAGTTCCCAAACTTTTATTGAGTGTTGTTAAAATAAAAGGTGATGTAACACAGTGGTGAACATGCCCTTTCCCAACTACTTTGGCATGTGTTGCACCCATGAAATTGTAAGTTAATTATTATTTGCAAAAAAAAAAAAGTTTATGAGTTTGAACATCAAATATCTTGTCTTTGTAGTGCATTCAACTGAATATGGGTTGAAAAGGATTTGCAAATCATTGTATTCTGTTTATATTTACATCTAACACAATTTCCCAACTCATATGGAAACGGGGTTTGTAGTTAAGTATTATTTTACTACAGGGGTAGGGAACCTTTGGCTCTAGAGCCAGATGTGGCTCTTTTGATGACTGCATCTGGCTCTCGGATAAATCTTAGCTGACATTGCTTAACACGATAAATAATGAATAATTCCACTTGTAATCACAGTGTTAAAAATAATGTTCAAAATATAAAACATTCTCATGCATTTTTAACCCATCCATCTCTTTTTCTACCGCACCCGTTCAAGAATTTGCGTTAAAGGTAAGAAGTTATTTATTTTTTCTTGGTTAGTGTGGGGCTTGCCCTTCTGGGGGTTTGTCAGACCACAAAGGACCAACATGAGAGCCTGTTTCAGGGCTACAATATTGTTTTATTTTTCAATAAGTCTCTCAGTTGCTTTCCAGCAATTGTATTTTTCTCTTTTGTTTTCGCTCCGGCTCCAGCCCCGACCCCGTCTCTCCTCCTGGCTGCTGCTTAACACGGAGCGACAGGTGATTAGATAACAAGGCCCAGCTGGGCCATCTACGCACCGGTCCTGGCACACCCCAGTTCGCTGCAGGCCCGCAGGCCACGCCCCTCTCCACAGTTAGCTTGAGAATAACAATGTTATTACAAAGAATAAGAGACCTATTATACTCTAGAAATGTTGGTCTTACTTAAAAATGCACGCGTTCAGTTTTGTTCAGTGTTAAAAAAAATATTATATGGCTCTTACGGAAATACATTTTAAAATGTTTGGCTTTTTGGCTCTCGCAGCCAAAAAGGTTCCCGACCCCTGGTTTACTTGAAAACAAATACACCAAAAAGTAAAACTTACAGTGTTTTTACTGGAAAAATAAAACATAATGGAGCACTTTGTTAAACTTCAGACCAACTGACGGTTATCAAGAATTGCGACACTCATCGGAATCCTTGAAAGGTCTGAATAAGAGGAACAAAAAAAACTTGTGAAGTAACGCCAGAAGGGATGTTGCTCCCCCTCCCCCCCCAAAAAACCTGTCCTTATCCCTCGGGTCCCCTTCTCCGAAGATAATGAGGCGCAGCGCGAAGGCCGCCTGAGAGTTCGGCGAAACACGCCCACGCGCTCGGATTCACGCAGCTCGCAGGTCAATTTTCTGGCAGACGTGAGCCGCTCCAGCCGAGGTAAGCGGGAAGAGAAGCGGGGATGAGCGGGGGTTTGAATGACTGCCTGCAGCGGCCGAGGAGATAAGACACGCTGGGAAACAAGTGGGAAAGATGGATGAGAGAGAGCAGCTTGGATAATATTGTGAGAGGGTCTCTACTGAGACTGAATCCACAACTAGTGGAACAAAAGGCTGTGGGAGTGACGGGAAGAAAAGCACAGTTGCTTGGCACCATTTGTTGACCTGCATGTGTGTGCAGTGCATCGGGAAAGTTTGCACTTTTCCCACATTTTGTCGTGCTGCAGCTTTATTCGAAAATGGAATTAATTCATTTTTGTCCTCAAAATTCTACACACAATACCCTACAATATCTGATTTGAAGGTCCCATTGAGCAGAGTGGCCTCCATCATCCTTAAATGGAGGAAGTTTGGATCCACCGGGACTCTTCCTGTCGGCAGAGAAGGACCCTAGTCTGAGAGGTGACCAAGATCCTGACGGTCTCCTCTCTCTGTGGAGAGAAGAAAACCTAACAGAAGGACAACCAACGATCAGGCCTGCATGGTAGAGTGGCCAGACGGAAGCTATTTCTTAGTAAAAAGTTTGCCAAAATGTACCCGAAGGACTCTCAGACCATGAGAAACTAAATCCCTGGTCAAATCTTTGGCGTGAATGCCAGGTATTGACCTGGTCATCACCAGAGAGAAGCATGGCGGTGGCAGCCTCATGCTTTGGGGGTGGTTTTCAGCGGCAGCAACCAGTCAGGATAGAGGGAAAGATGAATGCAGCAAATGTACGGAGACATCCTGGAGGAAAACCAACGCTTCTCATCCAACCCGATGGGAGCTTGAGAGGTGCTGCGTAGATGAATGGTTTGTATTTAAAAAGACTTGCTCGGTGGCCTTGTGGTTAGAGTGTCCGCCCTGAGATCGGTATGTCGTGAGTTCAAACCCCGGCCGAGTCACACCAAAGACTATAAAAACGGGACCCATTATCTCCCTGCTTGGCACGCAGCATCAAGGGTTGGAATTGAGGGTTCATCCATCCATCCATCCATTTCCTACCGCTTATTCCCTTTGGGGTTGCGGGGGGCGCTGGTGCCTATCTCAGCTACACACGGGCGGATGGCGGGGTACACCCTGAACAAGTCGCCACATCAGAATTGGGGGTTAAATAACCAAGAATGACAAAAACCACTGCTGCTGCTGACTACTCCCCTCACCTCCCCTCACCTTGTTCTCTGTAATAGAACAGTGAAGAAACTAATAAAACATAAATAATATACCATAGTAAGCATACAAATATTAAATACATAATATTTGTATAAATAAAAAAAGAAAATAAAGTATGTTTGTAGTAAATTTGCAAAAAAAAATCAACAACAAGAAAAACAAATTCTCATTGTCATCATGGGGTATTGTGTGTAGAATTTTGAGGATAAAACACATTTAGTCAGTTTTGTACTTGGCTGTAACATAAAATGTGTAAAAAGCGAAGCGCTGTGAATACTTTGAGGCTGTACTTTAAATTTAGGGAAACTATATCTTGTGATATTCAGGTCAATATGGCTATTTATGAAAATGGCATCTGCTAAAACGCGGTTGTGGTGGGGGCGTGGCCTGCGGGCCTGCCGCGGAGCGGGTTGTTGCCAGCACCGGCCCGGAAGACAGCGACAGGTGCGTAGATGGCCCAGGTGGGCCTTGTTATCGAGTCACCTGTCGCCTTTATTAGCAGCAGCCGTGATGAGACGAGTAGTTGCCGTTGGACGCACCTCGTGAGAACTCAATAAAACAGTGTTATACCCTGAAATCCTGGTAGTGTGGTGGTCTGAAGAACCCACTGGAGGGCAAGCTCTACAGCTATAAAAAAAATTGATTGTGGAGATTTTGGCTATTATGGTAATGTTGGATGCTGCGGTCACAACTCAGGTGTCACAATTTAATAGCCGCCGCATCATTTCAAGTGGCCCGCAAAAGCCTGGAAATGCTTTCTTTTTACAGGATCAATGTCAAATGAAGCCGGATTACCCGGAGGGAACCCACGCATTCACGGGGAGAACATGCAAACTCCACACAGAAAATAAGCGGTAGAAAATGGATGGATGGATGGATGAATGTCAAATGAAATTGTGAAAAATGCTTTGTTTTTTTTTTTGTTTGTTTTTTAACTTATTGTGAATAAAAATAGGTATTTTAGTAGAATTGTGTAGACATATTTTAAGAAGAAAGTTGTAATTTTTTGGGAGAAAAATGTATGCCCTTTGACATGATTAAATCAAAACATGTTGGGGGAAAAAAAGTCAACAAGTTGCACTACTGTAAGATAAAAATGTCCAAAAATATTTTTTAAGGAATATTCTGAGAGAAAAATACAATTTAGGACAGAAATATAATTTTACAAGATTAAAGTCAAATATATGATGACATTTTTTTTTTTCAAATATATGTGATTCTTGTTCAATGACAACTTTTTTTCCTCAAAAAGCCCCAACACATTTTAATAATATATTTGACTATAGTCCTTCAAAATGACATAATTTTTTCTTGTAAAATTTGTACTTTTTCCCCCCTCAAAATATTCTGACACACTGCAATTCTTGTTCAGTGACAATTTATTGTCAAAAAACAACAAAAAAACACTTGTATTATTATATTTGATTTTAATCCTGGAAAATTATTTTTTTTTTGTAAAATTTTAGATTTCTTTTTCAAAATATTCTGACATACTGCAATTCTTGTTCATATGACAACTAATTTTCTAAAAGAAGAAAAACATTTTTAAGAATATATATGACTTTTATCTTGTAAAATGACCATTTCTTTCTTGTAAAATTTTAACTTTTCATCTCAAAATATTCTGACACACTGCAATTCTTGTTCAATGACAACTTATTTCCTCAAAAAAAAAAAAACATTTTTTAATAATATATTTGACTTTAATCCTGTAAAATGACATTTTTTTCTTGTAAAATTTTAGATTTTTTTTCTAAAAATATTCTGACATACTGCAATTCTTGTTCATATGACAATTTATATTCTAAAAAAAGAAAAACATTTTAAATCATATATATGACTTTAATCTTGCAAAATTATAATTTTTTCTTGTAAAATTTTTCTTTTTTTTTCCTCAAAATATTCTGACATACTGCAATTCTTGTTCAGTGACAGTTTACTGTGAAAAAAACAAAACAAAAAAACCTGTATTAATATATTTGATTTTAATCCTGGAAAATGAAATTTTTTGTGGTAAAATTTTAGATTTTTTTTTCAAAATTTTCTGACATAATGCAATTCTTGTTCATATGACAACTTATTTTCTAAAAGAAGAAAGATATTTTTAAGAATATATATTTCTTTTATCTTGAAAAATGACCATTTCTTTGTTGTAAAATTTTGACTTTTCATCTGAAAATATTCTGACACACTGCAATTCCTGTTCAATGACAACTAATTTTTTTATCAAAAAAACAAAAAAAAAACCAAAAAATTAATAATATATTTGACTTTAATCCTGTAAAATGACATAATTTTTTCTTGAAAAATTTTAGATTTAAAAAAAAAATATTCTGACAAACTGCAATTCTTGTTCATATGACAATTTATTTTCTAAAAAAAGAAAAAAAAGTAATCATAAATATGACTTTAATCTTGTAAAATGACAATTTTTTCTTGTAAAATGTTTCTCTTTTTTTCCTCAAAATATTCTGACATACTGCAATTCTTGTTCAGTGACAATTTGTCTAAAAAAACAAAAAACACTTGTATTAATATATTTGATTTTAATTGTGTAAAATGACATTTTTCTTGTAAAATTTTTGTTTTATTTTTTTTAAATATTCTGACATACTGCAATTCTTGTTCATATGACAACTTATTTTCTAAAAGAAGAATGATATTTTTAAGAATATATATGACTTTTATCTTGTAAAATGACCATTTTTTCTCGTAAAATTCTTCTTTTTTTTCCCTCAAAATATTCTGACATACTGCAATTCTTTTTCAGTGACAATTTATTGTCCAAAAACAAAACAAAAAACACTTGTATTAATATATCTGATTTTAATCCTGGAAAATGACTTTTTTTTTTTTGGTAAAATTGTAGATTTTTTTCTCAAAATATTCTGACATTCTGCAATTCTTGTCCATATGACAACTTATTTTCTAAAAGAAAAAAACACTTTTAAGAATATATATGACATTTATCTGGTAAAATGACCATTTCTTTCTTGAAAAATGTTAACTTTTCATCTCAAAATATTCTGACACACTACAATTCTTGTCCAGTGACAACTTATTTCCTCAAAAAAACAAAACATTTTTAATAATATATTTGACTTTAATCCTGTAAAATGACATCTTTTTTTCTTGTAAAATTTTAGATTTTTTTCTAAATATATTCTGACATACTGCAATTCTTGTTCATAAGACAATTTATTTTCTAAAAAAAGAAAAACATGAATTTTTTTTCTTGTAAAATTTTTCTTTTTTTCCCCTCAAAATATTCTGACATACTGCAATTCTTTTTCAGTGACAATTTATTGTCTAAAAAACCCCCCCAAAAAACACTTGTAATAATATATTTGATTTTAATCCTGGAAAATGAAATTTTTTTTTGTAAAATTTTAGATTTATTTTTCAAAATATTCTGACATACTGCAATTCTTGTTCATTCGACAACTTATTTTCAAAAAAAAAAAAAATACAAAAAATTAAGAATATATATGACTTTTATCTTGTAAAATGACCATTTATTTCTTGTAAAATTTTAACTTTTCATCTCAAAATATTCTGACACACTGCAATTCTTGTTCAGTGACAACTTATTTCGTCAAAAAAAAAAAATAAATAAATACATTTTTTAATAATATATTTGACTTTAATCCTGTAAAATGACATATTTTTTTCTTGTAAACATTTAGATTTTTTTCTAAAAATATTCTGACATACTGCAATTCTTGTTCATAAGACAATTTCTTTTCTAAAAAAAGAAAAACATTTTTAATCATATATGACTTTAATCTTGCAAAATTAACATTTTTTCTTGTAAAATGTTTCTTTTTTTTCCCTCAAAATATTCTGACATACTGCAATTCTTGTTCAGTGACAATTTATTGTCCAAAAACAAAACAAAAAACACTTGAATTAATATATTTGATTTTAATTCTGGAAAATGACATTTTTTGTGGTAAAATTTTAGATAGTTTTTTTCAAAATATTCTGACATAATGCAATTCTTGTTCATATGACAACTTATTTTCTAAAAGAAGAAAGATATTTTTAAGAATATATATGATTTTTATCTTGTAAAATGACCATTTCTTTGTTGTAAAATTTTGACTTTTCATCGCAATTCCTGTTCAATGACAACTAATTTCCTCAAAAAACCAAAATAAACCCCCAAAAATTTAATAATATATTTGACTTTAATCCTGTAAAATGACATCTTTTTTTCTTGTAAAATTTTTGATTTTTTTGCTAAAAATATTCTGACATACTGCAATTCTTGTTCATATGACGATTTATTTTCTAAAAAAAGAAAAACATTTTTAATCATATACATGACTTTAATCTTGTAAAATGACAATTTTTTCTTGTAAAATTTTTCTCTTTTTCTTTAAAATATTCTGACATACTGCAATTCTTGTTCAGTGACAATTTACTGTCAAAAAACAACAACAACAAAAACACTTGTATTAATATTGATATTATTATATTAATTTGATTTTGATCCCGTAAAATGACAATTTTTTTCTTGTAAAATTTTAGTTTGTTTTTTTTCAAATATTCTGACATACTACAATTTTTGGTCATATGACAAATTATTTTGTAAAAAAATAAAAACATTTTTAATCATATATATGACTTTAATCTTGTCAAATGAAAATGTTTTCTTGTAAAATGTTTGTTTGTTTTTTCCTCAAAATATTCTGACACACTGCAATTCTTGTTCAATGACAACTTATTTTCTAAAAAAACAAACAAAAAAAAACAATTTTTAATAATATATTTGAATTTTCATATATATGACTTTAATCTTGCAAAATTAAAAAAATTTCTTGCAAAATTTTTCTTTTTTTTCCTCAAAATATTCTGACACTGCAATTCTTGTTCAGTAACAATTTACTGTGAAAAAACAAACAAAAAACACTTGTATTAATATATTTGATTTTAATGCTGGAAAATGACTTTTTTTTTTTTGGTAAAATTTTAGATTTTTTTTTCAAAATATTCTGAAATACTGCAATTCTTTTTAATATGACAACATATTTAAAAAAAAACATTTTTAGTAATATATATGACTTTAATCCTATAAAATGATCATTTCTTTCTAGTAAAATTTTTACTTTTCATCTCAAAATTTTCTGACATACTGCAATTCTTGTTCATATGACAACTTTTTTTCTAAAAGAAGAAAGATATTTTTAAGAATATATATGATTTTTATCTTGTAAAATGACAATTTTTTCTTGTAAAATTGTTCTTTTTTTTCCCTCAGAATATTCTGACATACTGCAATTATTTTTCAGTGACAATTTATTGTCCAAAAACAAAACAAAAAACACTTGTATTAATATATTTGATTTTAATCGTGTAAAATGACATTTTTTCTTGTAAAATATTAGATTTTTTTCTCAAAATATTCTGACATACAGCAATTCTTGTTCAAATGACATTTTATTTTTTCAACAAAAAAAAAACATTTTTAATAATATATTTGACTTTAATCCTATAAAATGACATAATTTTTTTTGTAAAATTTTAGATTTTTTCCTCAAAATATTCTGACATACTGCAATTCTTGTTCAGTGACAATTTACTGTGAAAAAACAAACAAAAAACACTTGTATTAATATATTTGATTTTAATGCTGGAAAATGACTTTTTTTTTTTTGGTAAAATTTTAGATTTTTTTTTTCAAAATATTCTGAAATACTGCAATTCTTTTTAATATGACAACATATTTAAAAAAAACATTTTTAGTAATATATATGACTTTAATCCTATAAAATGATCATTTCTTTCTAGTAAAATTTTTACTTTTCATCTCAAAATTTTCTGACATACTGCAATTCTTGTTCATATGACAACTTTTTTTCTAAAAGAAGAAAGATATTTTAAAGAATATATATGATTTTTATCTTGTAAAATGACCATTTTTTCTTGTAAAATTGTTCTTTTTTTTCCCTCAGAATATTCTGACATACTGCAATTATTTTTCAGTGACAATTTATTGTCCAAAAACAAAACAAAAAACACTTGTATTAATATATTTGATTTTAATCGTGTAAAATGACATTTTTTCTTGTAAAATATTAGATTTTTTTCTCAAAATATTCTGACATACAGCAATTCTTTTATTTTTTCAACAAAAAAAAAACATTTTTAATAATATATTTGACTTTAATCCTATAAAATGACATAATTTTTTTTGTAAAATTTTAGATTTTTTCCTCAAAATATTCTGACATACTGCAATTCTTGTTCAGTGACAATTTACTGTGAAAAAACCCCCCAAAAAACCCACTTGTATTAATATATTTGATTTTAATCCTGGAAAATGACATTTTTTTTTGCACAATTTTGGAATTTTTTTCCAAAATATTCTGACATACTGCAATTCTTATTTATATGACAACTTATTTTCTAAAAGAAGAAACACATTTTAATGATATATTTTAATAAAATGACCATTTCTTTTTAGTAAAATTTTTACTTTTCATCTCAAAATTTTCTGACACACTGCAACTTCTTATCAAAAAAAATATATATATATATATATTTGACTTTTATCTTCTAAAATTATATAATTGTGCTCTGCAAAATAATTGTAAACATTGCGTCCCGTCCCCCCCCACCACCCCTTTCCATCCTTCAAATGTCAGTCAGAGCCCGGCTGATGGAGAGCTTTGCGCTATTTAAAACGACACAAGACGTAGCGAGCCCTAAATCAAAACGTTGCGGAAAAAGCAATCCTCTCCAAGGTGACCCCGAGTGGCTTTGCGCCGAGTCATGTTAATGAGGACGCGGGAAGATAAAAAAAAAAAAAAAAAAAGATACGTTCAAACGGGCGACAAAACAACCAAATAACACTCAGCGGGGGGGGGGGGGGTTTGAGAGAACCCAAAAACCGGAAGATTCCTGAATGAGCCTGAGGTTGTTTTCTCCGTGTTGGTTGTGTCGTAAAGAATCACATTCATTAGTTAGCCGAGGACTAACCTAATCACACTCAGCAGCTTTTTTTGATGGATGCCACGCCAACGCTTAACCGCCAATGCAATCATCATCCGGGGGCTCTTTCCTCAGATACTACGCAAACATGACCCGCAGTTTTGGGCAACCATTTGTCTTCCCCCCACCCCCACGTCTTGTCTATTGCTTACCGCTGCATCCTTATTGAATAAATGTAAAGTCGACCTCGGCGCGCATGACACATTGCCGTCGACAAAGCCGGGGCCTTAATTGAAAGCTATTTATCATTTTGGATGTCTGCGCTGCCAGAGCGGAGTGGGAAGAGGAGATATGCTGGGAAACAATCTTTTTTGGAAACTATATTCCTCTTGACAAATGTGTTTTCATCGCTTTTGTGTTGGACCGAGTCCTCTTTGCTATTCTTTAAGCTGGATTTGTTGTTGCGGCCAGCTATTTCAAGGCCACTTAGGTGAAAGTCTAGAACAAGGGTAGGGAACCTGTGGCTCTAGAGCCAGATGTGGCTCTTTTGATGACTGCATCTGGCTCTCGGATAAATCTGAGCAGACGTTGCTTAACACGATAAGTAATGAATAATTCCGCTTATAATCACAGTGATAATTAAAGCTGCAAGCAGCGTTGGTCGGGTCCGCCTTTGGCCGCTGGCAAGCCGTGGTCTAAGTCAGACCTACATAGAAGTTTTTGTTGCATGTCTCTACGACATTCCTAACAGAAGTTACAAGCAGTTTTGTCAGGGTTTTTTCATAGGGGGCGCTAAAGCGCAATTATGACTTTAGGGGTTTGGTTTTTTATTAGATGGTACTTTTTGCCAGTCCTGATGTGTGTGTAAAATTTGGTGAGTTTTGAAGCATGTTAAGAGGGTGAAATTATAGATCGGCGTTTCTGGATGTTGTTGATAAATGGCTTTCGCTTGGCATAGTAGAGCTTTAACTTGCACTTTGAATCATTTTAAGGGGGTCAAATTACAGCTCCAAAGACATGCACCTGGGGATAGGTTGATTGGCAACACTAAATTGGCCCTAGTGTGTGAATGTGAGTGTGAATGTTGTCCGTCTATCTGTGTTGGCCTGCGACTTGTCCAGGGTGTACCCCGCCTTCTGCCCCATTGTAGCTGAGATAGGTGCCAGCGCCCCCCGCGACCACGAAAGGGAATAAGCGGTAGAAAATGGATGGAAATTACAGCTCAAAGAGGCAAAAATGACATTTTTTAGGAAAATTTGCGCAGGGGTTCTTTGAAGGCACGTAAAATCAAAACCGGAGCAGTAATCAAAACTTTGATCTATACTTTTAATCAGAAGGGTCCAAACTGTCTCCTGTGCGAGTTTGAAGCCGAAATGACAAACGCACTCGGAGGAGTTTTCCTTTGAAAAAAGGTGACGGGTTGTCACAAAACTTTTATTTTGAAGGGGTAATTGCCAACTTCCTGTTGATTTTTTCTGCAGGCTGTCATATATTAAAATGTAGGTCTAAGTGAGACCTACATAGAAGTTTTTATTTCATGTCTTTGAAAGGTTGCTTCCAGGGGGAAGGTTTTTGTCGGGGGGGAGAAATTTGGCGTGACAGCCCCTCCAATGCCTGAAGGAACCCAATGAGGGCGTGACAATACCAAGTTCTATGACTCTTAAGGGTTACAGCTGCAAAATTAGCAATTCAAAAATAGCTTGAAAGGTTAGCATGCCGGAATGCGAATATATTTTCCTCACCGTTAAGGGAATACAGCTGCAAAATTAGCGAAACAAAAATAGCTTGAAAGGTTAGCATGCTGAAATGCTAATATTTTTTCCTCACCTATGACAATCAGCCAATTATAATGCTTTTAAAACAGGCAGCTGTGTGGGCTGCTTTAAGGTCCTTCCACCCTCATTGGGGTCCTTCAGGTAGTTTCTTCCAGGTGGAAGGTTTTTGTAGGGGGGAAGAAATTTGGCGTGACAGGTCTACCTTTTGCAGCTGTTACAGCTTCAAGTCTTCTGGAAAGGCTGTCCACAAGGTTGCGGAGTATGTTTATAGGAATTTTCCACCATTCTTCCAAAAGGTTACACACTGATGTTGGTCGAGAAGGCCTAAATCATCCAAAAAGGTAATCTATCGGGTTCAGGTCAGGACTCTGTGCAGGCCAGTCAAGTTAATTTAATTTATACTCATCGATGTCTTTATGGACCTTGCTTTGTGCACAGTCATGTTGGAAGAGGGGCCCGCTCCAAACTATTACAATTTTTGTTCAATGAAAACTTTTATTTCTTTTAAAAAAAAAAAAAAAACCTTTTTTCATAATATATTTTACTTTAATCCTGTAAAATGACATAATTTTGTCTTAAATTGTTTTATTTCTTTCTCAGAATATTCATAAAAAAATATTTGATGACAGCTCTATCTCACAATGTTGCAACTTGTTGACTTTTTTCACAACATATTTTGATTTAATCATGTAAAAGGGCATATGTTTTTCGCAAACATTTTTTTATTACAATATTTCTACACAATTCTTGTAAAATACGAAGTTTCTCAAATTACATTTTTTCGGAAAAAAAAAACTATGTAAAATGACATTTTTTCCTGTAAAATGTTAAAAAAAAAATTCTAAAAGTATTCTGACGCACTTAAATTCTTGTTCATGACAACCAGTTTTTCTCTAAAAAAAAACAACAACATTTTTTCGTGATATATTTGACTTTCCATCCATTTTTCTACCCCTTATTCCCTTTTTTGGGTCGCGGGGATAATTGACTTTAATTTTTTTAAATGACATAATTTTGTCTTAAATTTTTAAATTTTTCTCTCAGAATATTCCCCCAAAAAATTATGACAGCCTGATCTCATAATATTGCAACTTGTTGACTTTTTTCACAACATATTTTGATTTAATCATGCAAAAGAGCATATACTTTTTTTTTCTCCCAAAAAAGTTTTATAAAAATATTTCGACACAATTTTTGTAAAATACCAAGTTCCTCAAGTTATGTTTGTCTAAAAAAATTTCTTCACAATATATTTGACTTATTTTAGTCGAATATATTAATAGAAATGTCTTGTTTTTTTGTTGTTGTTTTTAGGAAAAGAATTGTCATTGAAAAAGAATTGCAGTATGTCCAAAAATTTTGAGAAAAAAAATCAAAAATTTTACAAGAAAAAATTTCAATTTACAGGATTAAAGTCAAATATATTAATAGAAAATGTTTTTTTTACACAATAAGTTGTAATTGAACAAGAATTGCAGTATGTCAGAATATTTTTTTTTTAAAAGTTCAAATTTTACAAGAAAAAATTACTTAAGAAGTCACCTTTTTTTCTAAAATGTTAGTATTGTGGGACAAAATATAATTAATGTAAAACAAGAATTGTGCACTGTTATATTTTGAGACAAAAGTTTGAATTTTTCAAGAAAATGTATGCCATTTTACATGATTAAAGTACTGTGGAAATATTTTGTAAAAAAAAGTAACTAAAAAAAAAAAAGGTTTGTAATGTTATGTGGAAAAAAAAGTTGTACAACTTTAACAGTCTTACTAATATGCGCCACACTGTGAACCCACACCAAACAAGAATGTCAAAAACATTTCGGGAGAACATCCGCACCGTAACACAACATAAACACAACAGAACAAATACCCAAAATCCCATTCATCCCTAACTCTTCCGGGCTACTTTATACACACCCCACTACCACCCCAACAAAGTTTCCTGACTTTCCCAAACTTCCAAAACCCTTGTTTTGATGGCCGGATACGCTGAACGGTTTCAATTGAGAGAAATGCGACTTTGACGAGTTAATTTGCAGCTCGCACTTTATCTGCCGGCGCATGTGTGCATAAGACCAGTTCTCCGCTGGACTCATTAGATGGCGCACAGCTCGCTCGATTGTTTCCTGCCAGAGTAACGAGTGATTAGTTGGAGTTAGAGGAGCAGTGTGTGCAGCGCTGACAGTCCATTTGATGCACGGAGATTTGCCACCAAATACTTTGCCGATTATTTGACCGTTTGATGATGTAATGTTTTTTAGACTGAGGGTGATCTGCAAAAGTTCGACTCCAGGTGTCGTTGAGGAGAGAGGGAGGTCAAAAGCGTCTGTCACTGAGGTGTCCTCGGGGGTGTTTTTCATAACAGCCTGGTCCTGTTTCCACAGCGTCAAGGCCGTTCGAGGGAGTCAAATCGTAGATGTTTGTTTTCCGCGACCATACCAAAACAATGACTTGTCTGTTCTATTTGTCCATGCTGGGTGCTCTCAAATTCAATTAAATTCTCCTTTTCAGCAAGCTTCTCCATGATGTCATCTATCAATACCTATAGATATTGCATAACTCTCAATTAGAGATGTCCAATAATACCGGGCTAAAAATGCTTTAAAATGTAATATCGGAAATTATCTGTAATTTTTGACTGTCTACTGTGTTTTTCACAAATAGATGAAACAACGAAAGCCATTTAAAAAAAACACCAGCAGACAACAAAACACGTCAATTAATTTGTATTCATCAGCCATGTATGTCATCCAGCAGGTACACAATTATAAAAGCATGTTGCTGAATAGAGGATATGTCTAATACGTGCTAGCAGCTTCAGGGTTCCAGGTTCGAGCCCCGCTCCCGCCATCCTAGTCACTGCCGTTGTGTCCTTGGGCAAGACACTTTACCAACCTGCTCCCAGTGCCACCCCATGTAAAATAGATATTGGGTTTCACTATGTAAAGCTCTTTGAGTCACTAGAGAAAAAGCGCTATATAAATATAATTCACTTCACTTCACTAACATACACCAGAAATACGATTTTTTTGCATTTTGAAATGGTATACTTGCATTATAATAATTATTATTATGTATTATAATTTCATTAGTTGTTCATTTGGTTGAACTAATTAATTAAAACGCTAATTAATTTAAAACCTCTTTTCACTCCGACGTTTACCAAAGGCATGCGGTAAATTTAGGCCTGCGCTTATAAATTTGAGTGTGATGTAAGGATACCATCATGAAAAGCACATTTAATAAAAAAAACGTTATTATGGTCTTACCTTTACTTATAAATGAAGTCCATGCGCAGCTCCTTCTGATCAAAAAAATTTCTAACTTGTTTATAAAAGTCTTCCTTATCTTTCTTCAGTTTTAAAAGTCTCTCTGTCTCGATGGAGATCTTCCTTTATTACCTCCTGCTTCGATTGAAAGTCCAGTTTAGAAAACAGTTTTATTTTAGATATGTAATCCTCCATGTTAAAAGTGCAAGCGAGAGGAAAAAATAAACGATGGCTGCTCACTTTTGCTGCTTGTTGTCACTTCTTCTGCAGCCGAGTAGTCGCAAGAAGGATCACTAGCGCCCTCTACCACCAGGAGGCGGGAGTCATTTAACGACTCATATTTGACACACGCAGCTACGGTATATTAATAAAACATAGCTGCTTACTGTTCTTTTTGGCGTATTCAATAGCTTAGACCTTAAATACTACTGAATAGCTCTTAATCTTCTTCCCTTTATGCGATTTCAAATGATTGAAATCAGCCTCCTCCATTTTGAAAATGATGACAGGGGAAGTGTCACTCGTGACGTGACGAGTTTGACCCGGTGGAAATTCTAGGCATATGCTAATTATTTGGCGAAACGAGTTTGACCCGGCAGTAATTCTAGTCAGGTGCATTCTATATACATATACCCGGCGGCAATTCAAGGAAATACAGTAATATCGTTTATCGTCAATCATTTTGAGGTCATTATAAGGAAGTTAATGTAGGCCCATATGCATTTTTATATATCCGGAGTTTTTTTGTTTGTTTGTTTTGTTTTTTTTAGCCTTGCTGGTGTTCTGTTCTCCGGGATAATTTGAGAACAGTACAACACCGCATGATCATTTGCATGATACAAATTCGCTGTAACCGAAGCACGGTCCGTCCTGTGCGGTCGTACGTCACACAGAGAGTGGATATGTATTCCACCGGAGTAGTCCTGGCGCCGTGGACCACGGGTGTAATTAATCACATCAACCAGGTCGCACATCCATCACCGCTGTCATGCACACACGCACACACACACACACACACACACACACACACACACACACACACACACACACACACACACACACACACACACACACACACACACACACACACACACACACACACACACACACACACACACACACACAATCCTGTATTTTTGAACTTCTTGAGACCCCCGAATAATGCCTACCTCTCTAGATATATAAAGATTTGTATTTACAACATTAATAATTCATATATACTATGCAAATATAAAAAAGCTTGTTGTGAAAAATAAGTTGGAATTTCACAAGAAAAATGTCACAATTTCACACACAAAAAAAATAGAATTTTGCCAGTACTATAATAAGAGTCGGAATTTTACAAGTCAAAATTTTACAAGAAAAACTGAACATGTGTGCAATATTATGATAAAAGTTGGAGTTTTACTCAATGGTCGCAAGTTTACAAGAAAAGCTTAAAATGTTGCCAGTTGTACGAAAAGAGTCGGAATTTTACTCGACAAATGTCACAATTTTATAAGAAATCTTAGAAAATTTGGCCATATTATAATAATCAGACTTTTTATTTGGCAAAATCATGACAAAAGTCATAATTTTGATGAAAACATTTCACTAATTTACAAGAACAAAAAACAATTGGCAATACTGTGATAGAAGTCAGAATTTTATATGACAAAGGTCACCATTTTGCATTAAAAAGTAAGAATTTCACATAAAAAAAGTAAGAATTTTATGAGAAAATATTGCAATATTACAGAAACAGAAATAATATGAAAAACTGTTCCCAATTGTATAAGAAAAAAAAGGAAAATAGTCAACACATTGTGGGAAAAAGACCACTTTTAGTTGATTTATTTATTCTGGAATGTTTTGTTTGTAATTGGTTTTCAATCTTCATTATTTACTTCAAGTTACTACAGTATGTCTCTAGATACATATTTATTTTTATTTTTTTGATATATTTTGGCCAGAGGGAGCGCATTTGAATTTCTTACACACACTTGTTATTTCATAGGTTGACCAAAGGGGGAGTACTTTTAAAACACATTTGAAAAATCTCTCCTTCTTGCAACCACCCTAATTTTGACAGATTTCACCACCAGGGAACAAACAAGACATTCTCGATTAGATGCAATGGTTTTCTGTATTGGGACCATGATTTATGTCCTAACTTGTTCACACCTCCTCATATGGATGGCACTTTTCCTTGTTGATGTCTCAAAGAGGGCATAAATACAAGAACACACACACACACACACACACACACACAATCCTGTATTTTTGAACTTCTTGAGACCTCCGAATAATGCCTACCTCTCTAGATATATAAAGATTTGTATTTACAACATTAATAATTTCTACATACTATGCAAATATAAAAAAGCTTGTTGTGAAAAATAAGTTGGAATTTCACAAGAAAAATGTCACAATTTCACACAAAAAATAATAGAATTTTGCAGGTATTATAATAAGAGTCGTAATTTTACAAGTCAAAATTTTACAAGAAAAACGGAACATTTGTGCAATATTATGATAAAAGTTGGAGTTTTACTCAATGGTCGCAAGTTTACAAGAAAAGCTTAAAATGTTGTCAATTTTATGGAAAGTCTCGGAATTTTACTCGACAAAAGTCACAATTTTATAAGAAAACTTAGAAATTTTGGCCATATTAAAGTAATGAGAAATTTTACTTGGCAAAATGATGACTAAAGTCATCATTTTAATAAAATAAATTCCCTATTTTACGAGAACAACAAAACAGTTGGCAATATTGTGATAGAAGTCAGAATTTTATATGACAAAGGTCACCATTTCGCATTAAAAAGTACGAATTTCAGATGAAAAGTCATAAATTCACGAGAAAATATTGCAATATTACAGAAATTGTTCCCAATTTTATAAGCAAAAATTCAACACATTGTGAGAAAGACCGCTTTTCGTTTATTTATTTATTTTGGAATGTTTTTTTTTTTTGTAATTGGTGTTCAATCTTCATTATTTACTTCAAGTTATTACAGTATATTTCGGAATACATGCTCATTTATTATTATTATTTTTTTATTAATTTTGACCAAAGGGTGCGCATTTGAATTTCTAACACACACTTGTTATTTCATATGTTGACCAGAGGGGGAGCACTTTTAAAAACGACACAGTCAATTTGAAGAATCCCTCCTTTTTGGTACCACCCTCATTTTGATAGATTTCACCACCAGGGGTGCAAAAATGAGACATTCTCTATTAGATGCAATGGTTTTCTGTATTGGGTCCATGATTTATGTCCTCACTTGTTCACACCTCCTCATATGGAAGATACTTTTCCTTGTTGATGTCTCAAGAAGGGCATAAATACAAGAAGACACACAAACACACACACACACAATATCCTGTATTTTTGAACTTCTTGAGACCCCCGAATAATGCCTACCTCTCTAGATATATAAAGATTTGTATTTACAACATTCATAATTCATATATACTATGCAAATATAAAAAAGCTTGTTGTGAAAAATAAGTTGGAATTTCACAAGAAAAATGTCACAGTTTCACACAAAAAATAATGGAATTTTGCCAGTATTATAATAAGAGTCGTAATTTTACAAGTCAAAATTTTACAAGAAAAACTGAACATTTGTGCAATATTATGATAAAAGTTGGAGTTTTACTCAATGGTTGCAAGTTTACAGAAAAAGTTTAAAATGTTGCCAGTTTTATGAAAAGAGTCGGAATTTTACTTGACCAAAGTCACAATTTTATAAAAAAAACAAAAAAAAACTTTAAAATGTCGGCCATATTATAATAATAAGAGTTTTTATTTGGCAAAATCATGACAAAAGTCATCATTTTAATAAAAAAATGTCACTATTTTACAAGAACAACAAAACCATTGGCAATACTGTGATAGAAGTCAGAATTTAATGACAAAGGTCCCCATTTTGCATTAAAAAGTAAGAATTTTAGATAAAAAAAAAGTAAGAATTTTACAAGAAAAATATTGCAGTATTACAAAAACATAAATATATTATGAAAAACTCTTCCCAATTTTATTACAAAAAAAGGAAAATAGTCAACACATTGTGGGAAAAAGACCACTTTTAGTTAATTTATTTATTTTGGAATGTTTTGTTTGTAATTGGTTTTCAATCTAAATTATTTACTTAAAGTTATTACAGTATGTCTCTATATACATGCTCATTTTTTTAAATTTTTTTTTCAAATTAATTTTGGCCAAAGGGTGCGCATTTGAATTTCTTACACACACTTGTTATTTCATATGTTGACCAGAGGGGGAGCACTTTTAAAAACGACACAGTCAATTTGAAGAATCCCTCCTTTTTGGTACCACCCTCATTTTGATAGATTTCACCACCAGGGATGCAAAAATGAGACATTCTCTATTAGATACAATGGTTTTCCCTATTGGGACCATGATTTATGTCCTAACTTGTTCACACCTCCTCATATGGAAGATACTTTTCCTCGTTGATGTCTCAAGAAGGGCATAAATACAAGAAGACACACACACACACACACACACACACACACGCACACACACGCACACACACACACATACACACACACACACACACACACACACACAAAATCTTGTATTTTTGAACTTCTTGAGACCCCCGAATAATGCCTACCTCTCTAGATATATAAAGATTTGTATTTACAACATTAACAATTTATACATACTATGCAAATATAAAAAGGTTTGTTGTGAAAGATAAGTTGGAATTTCACAAAAAAGATTCACAATTTCACACAACATTTTTTTAATTTTGCCAGTATTATAATAAGTGTCGTAAATATACAAGTCAAAATTTTACAAGAAAAACGGAACATTTGTGCAATATTATGATAAAAGTTGGAGTTTTACTCAATGGTCACAAGTTTACAGAAAGAGTTTAAAATGTTGGCAATTTTATGGAAATACTCGGAATTTTACTCGACAAAAGTCACAATTTTATAAGAAAACTTATAAATTTTGGCCATACCAAAGTAATGAGAAATTTTACTTAGCAAAATGATGACAAAAGTCATAATTTTAATAAAATACATTCCCTATTTTACGAGAACAACAACACAGTTGGCAATGTTGTGGTAGAAGTCAGAATTTTATATGACAAAGGTCACCATTTTGCATTAAAAAGTAAAAATTTTAGATGAAAAGTCATAAATTCACGAGAAAATATTGCATTACAGAAACAGAAATAATAAGAGAAATTGTTCCCAATTTTATAAGCAAAAAGTCGACACGTTGTGAGAAAGACTGCTTTTCGTTTATTTATTTATTTTGGAAAGTTTTTTTTTTGTAATTGGTTTTCAATTTTCATTATTTACTTAAAGTTATTACAGTATGACCCTATATACATGTTTATTTATTTTTATCTTTTTAAATTAATTTTGGCCAAAGGGTGCGCATTTGAATTTCTAACAAACACTTGTTATTTCATATGTTGACCAGAGGGGGAGCACTTTTAAAACCGACACAGTCAATTTGAAAAATACCTCCTTTTTGGGACCACCCTCATTTTGATAGATTTCACCACCGGGGATGCAAAAATGAGACATTCTCTATTAGATGCAATGGTTTTCCCTATTGGGACCATGATTTATGTCCTAACTTGTTCACACCTCCTCATATGGAAGGTACTTTACATTGATGTCTCAAGAAGGGTAGAAATACAAGAACACACACACACACACACACACACACAAGCAAAGATAGGTTTTCATGAAGTAAAAACCCACACACTCTCCTCCTAATGTGTTTCTTAAGGTGAAGAGTAGAGCAGACGGAGCTCCTTGGAGCCGAACAGGAGTGTCTGAATGAGTGACGGCGTGTCTCGCCATCAGCATCATCATCATCATCATGTGTGAAGAGAGGCGTGCTGGAGTTTACACCAGGAAACACAATCTTTACCAACAGGGATGCTTTTGACAGCCGTGATGAAGAAATCATTTTCCACCTTCCGAATGACTAACACGTCAAAACACAGCGGTGGAAAAAAACACAATTATGACAACTAATTACGCTCAATGTTGATGTTTAATGGAGGTGTATTGTGTGTCTTTATTCTGAAAACATTTTTTTCTCTAAATTTGAGTTAAAATACCGTATTTTTCGGACTATAATCGCAGGTTTTTTCATAGTTAAAAGGGAACATTATCACCAGACCTATGTAAGCGTCAATATATACCTTGATGGTGCAGAAAAAAGACCATCTATTTTTTCATCCGATTTTCGAACTCTAAATGGGTGAATTTTGGCGAATTAAACGCCTTTCTGTTTATCGCTCTGGAGGGGATAACGTCAGAATGTGACGTCGCCGAGGTAATACAGCCGCCATTTTCATTTTCAACACATTACAAACACCGGGTCTCAGCTCTGTTATTTTCCGTTTTTTCGACTATTTTTTGGAACCTTGGAGACATCATGCCTCGACGGTGTGTTGTCGGAGGGTGTAACAACACTAACAAGGAGGGATTCAAGTTGTACCACTGGCAAGAAATCTGCCGCCAGACCCCCATTGAATGTGCCGGAGTGGCTTCACATTTTCCCGGCGATGACAGACATGGCACAGAGATGTATGGATAACCTGCAGATGCATTTGCAACGAGAAAGTCAACGAAATCACAAAGGTGAGTTTTGTTGATGTTGTTGACTTATGTACTAATCAGACATATTTGGTCGCGGCGTGACTGCCAGCTAATCGATGCTAACATGCTACGCTAATCGACGCTAACATGCTATTTACCGGCGGTGCTAAAGCAGACATGGCACAGAGATGTATGGATAACATGTAGATGCATTTGCAACGATAAAGTCACAGAAATCACAAAGGTGAGTTTTGTTGATGTTGTTGACTTACGTGCTAATCAGACATATTTGGTTGCGGCGTGACTGCCAGCTAATCGATGCAAACATGCTACGCTAATCGACGCTAACATGCTATTTACCGGCGGTGCAAAAGCAGACATGGCACAGAGATGTATGGATAACCTGCAGATGCATTTGCAACGATAAAGTCAACGAAATCACAAAGGTGAGTTTTGTTGATGTTGTTGACTTATGTGCTAATCAGACATATTTGGTCGCGGCGTGACTGCCAGCTAATCGATGCAAACATGCTACGCTAATCGACGCTAACATGCTATTTACCGGCGGTGCAAAAGCAGACATGGCACAGAGATGTATGGATAACCTGCAGATGCATTTGCAACGATAAAGTCAACAAAATCACAAAGGTGAGTTTTGTTAATGTTGTTGACTTATGTGCTAATCAGACATATTTGGTCGCGGCGTGACTGCCAGGTAATCGATGCTAACATGCTACGCTAATCGACGCTAACATGCTACGCTAATCGACGCTAACATGCTATTTACCGGCGGTGCTAAAGCAGACATGGCACAGAGATGTATGGATAACCTGCAGATGGATTTGCAACGATAAAGTCACAGAAATCACAAAAGGTGAGTTTTGTTGATGTTGACTGCCAGTTAATCGATGCGAACATGCTACGCTAATCGACGCTAACATGCTATTTACCGGCGGTGCTAGAGCAGACATGGCACAGAGATGTATGGATAACCTGCAGATGCATTTGCAACTATATTACGTTTCTTTCCACCCACATTTAATGCGAAACAAACACTTACCAATCGACGGATTTAAGTTGCTCCGGTGTCACAAGATGCGAAAGTCCTGATCGTTTGGTCCGCACATTTTACCGGCGATGCTAACGCAGCTATTCGGCCATGCTACGGCTATGAATAGCTTCAATAGCTATTCGCTCAATAGCTTCAGTTTCTTCTTCAATACTTTCATACTCCAACCATCCGTTTCAATACATGCGTAATCTGTTGAATCGCTTAAACCGCTGAAATCCGAGTCTGAATCCGAGCTAATGTCGCTATATTTTGCTGTGGTATCTCCCATTGTTTGTTTACATTGGCAGCACTGTGTGACGTCACAGGGAAATGGATAGTGGTGTCGCAAATAGCGAAAATCAAGCACTTTAAAGCTTTTTTTTAGGGATATTCGGAGACCGGTAAAATTAAAAAAAAATTTTAAAAAAATACAACATGCCACTGGGAACTGATTTTTATTGTTTTTAACCCTTTTGAAATTATGATAATGTTCCCCTTTAAGCCAAGGGTGCGACTTATACTCAGGAACGACTTATGTGTGAAATTATTAACACATTACCGTAAAATATCAAATAATATTGTTTAGCTCATTCACGTAAGAGACTAGATGTGTAAGATTTTGTGGGATTTAGCAATTAGGAGTGACAGGTTGTTTGGTAAATGTATAGCATGTTCTATATGTTATAGTTATTTGAATGACTCTTACCATAATATGTTACCTTAACATAGCAGGCACCTTCTCAGTTGGTTATTTATGCCTCATATAAGGTACACTTATTCAGCCTGTTGTTCACTATTCTTTATTTATTTTAAATTGCCTTTCAAATGTCTATTCTTGGTGTTGGGTTTTATCAAATAAACTTCCCCAAAAAATGTGACTTATACTCCAGTGCAACGTATATATGTTTTTTTCCTTCTTTGTTATGCATTTTCGGCATGTGCGACTTATACTCCGAAAAATACAATTGCCCAGGCCTGCTTGAAGGCCTACTGAAATGAGATTTTCTTATTTAAACGGGGATAACAGGTCCATTCTATGTGTCATACTTGATCATTTCGCGATATTGCCATATTTTTGCTGAAAGGATTTAGTAGAGAACATCGATGATAAAGTTCGCAACTTTTGGTCGCTAATAAAAAAAAGCCTTGCCTGTACCGGAAGTAGCAGACGATGTGCGCGTGACGTCACGGGTTGTGGAGCTCCTCACATCTGAACATTGTTTACAATCATGGCCACCAGCAGCGAGAGCGATTTGGACCGAGAAAGCGACGATTTCCCCATTAATTTGAGCGAGGATGAAAGATTCGTGGATGAGGAAAGTTAGAGTGAAGGACGAGAAAAAATAAAAATAAGACGGCAGTGGATTTGCTGAAAGGATTTAGTAGAGAGCATTGACGATAAAGTTCGCAACTTTTGGTCGCTAATAAAAAAAGCCTTGCCTGTACCGGAGGTAGCAGACGATGTGCGCGTGACGTCACGGGTTGTGGAGCTCCTCACATCCGAACATTGTTTACAATCATGGCCACCAGCAGCGAGAGCGATTCGGACCGAGAAAGCGACAATTTCCCCATTAATTTGAGCGAGGATGAAAGATTTGTGGATGAGGATAGTGAGAGTGAAAGACTAGAAGCGATTCAGATGTTATTAGACACATTTACTGGGATAATTCTGGAAAATCCCTTATCTGCTTATTGTGTTACTGGTGTTTTTAGTGAGATTATATGGTCGTACCTGAAAGTCAGAGGGGTGTGGCCACGGGTGTGGTGACCGCCAGTGTCTCTGAGGGAAGCCACGTTTCTCGACAAGGCGAAGCGAAGGCAGCCGTTGGGGCCGGGCTGAGATTTTTTTCTTTACCCCTCCTCCACGGTGGAAGCGTCCCATGTTTTGGGGCGGCCGGTCAGAGGATGCAAGAGAGTCCGCAGCTGCCTCTTTGACAGGTGCACGAGGAACGATTCAAACTCTCTGCTCATTTCTACGGTAAGAACCGACTTATTACCACAATTTTCTCACAACCATGTTCGCTTAATCGCTCTGTTCCATAGTAAAGCTTCACCGTCATCTTTCGGGAATGTAAACAAGGAAACACCGGCTGTGTTTGTGTTGCTAAAGCCGGCCGCAATACACCGCTTCCTACCTACATCTTTCTTCTTTGACGTCTCCATTATTAATTGAACAAATTGCAAAAAATTCAGCAACACAGATGTCCAGAATATTGTGTAATTATGCGATTAATGCAGACGACTTATAGCTGGGTTTAGGGCTGGAACAAAATGTCCGCTACAATCCGTCACGTCACGCACACGCATGTTCATACGCGTCATCATACCGCAACGTTTTCAACAGGATACTTTGCGCGAAATTTAAAATTGCAATTTAGTAAACTAAAGCGGCCGTATTGGCATGTGTTGCAATGTTAAAGGGGAACATTATCACCAAACCTATGTAGGCGTCAATATATACCCTGATGTTGCAGAAAAAAGACCATGTATTTTTTAACCGATTTCCGAACTCTAAATGGGTGAATTTTGGCGAATTAAACGCCTTTCTGTTTATCGGTCATGTGGTGATGACGTCAGAATGTGACGTCGCCGAGGTAATACAGCCGCCATTTTCATTTTCAACACATTACAAACACCGGGTCTCAGCTCTGTTATTTTCCGTTTTTTCGACTATTTTTTGGAACCTTGGAGACATCCTGCCTCGTCGGTGTGTTGTCGGAGGGTGTAACAACACTAACAGGGAGGGATTCAAGTTGCACCACTGGCCCGAAGATGCCAAAGTGTCTGCCGCCAGACCCCCATTGAATGTGCTGGAGTGTCTCCACATTTTACCGGCGATGCTGAGGCAGACATGGCACAGAGATGTATGGATAACCTGCAGATGCATTTGCAACGATAGTCAACGAAATCACAAAGGTGAGTTTTGTAGATGTGGTTGACTTATGTGCTAATCAAACATATTTGGCTGCGGCGTGACTGCCAGCTAATCGATGCTAACATGCTACGCTAACCGATGCTAACATGCTATTTACGCTAGCTGTATGTACATTTGAAACTAGATACCCACATTTAATGCGAAACAAACACTTACCAATCGACGGATTTAAGTTGCTCCAGTGTCACAAGATACGAAAGTCCTGATCGTTTGGTCCGCACATTTTACCGGCGATGCTAATGAGGCAGCCATGCTAATGGCCACTTCATTAGGTACACCCACGCTATGGCCGAATAGCGTCAATAGCTATTCGCTCAATAGCTTTAATTTCTTCTTCAATTTCGTTTTCGCTATCTGCCTCCATACTCCGACCATCTGTTTCAATACATGCGTAATCTGTTGAATCGCTTAAGCCGCTGAAATCAGAGTCTGAATCCGAGCTAATGTCGCTATATCTTGCTGTGGTAACCGCCATGTTGTTTGTATTGGCAGCCCTGTATGACGTCACAGGGAAATGGATAGTGGTTTCGAAGACAGCGAAAATAAGGCACTTTAAAGCTTTATTTAGGGATATTCCGGGACCGGTAAAATTTGAAAAAAACTTCAAAAAATACGACAAGCCACTGGGAACTGATTTTTATTGTTTTTAACCCTTTTGAAATTGTGATAATGTTCCCCTTTAAGATGTCATCATTGATATATAAACTATCAGACTGCGTGCTCGGTAGTTGTGGGTTTCAGTAGGCCTTTTACAACTTGGCGGGATAGAATAGGGCCTGAAATAGGCAAGTATCTTGTTAAAAAGCCAGAAACCGTTCGTAGAAAAGCCAGAAAATAAGCAAGATTGACGGCAAAAGAGAAGCAGGAGGCAGTTGGCTGCATGGAAGTCACCTTGCAGGTGCAGCCCGCAGGTTTCTCCTGTGGCTCCAGTGGAGCCCGATAAAAGTAGTACTGCAGTAAATCCTTGGCAAAGACGACAAGGTAGTTAAAAGACCTTTTTTTTTTTTTTTTCTGGTGTGTGAACACACAATTTATGTTTTCATTTATGCACCGACGGGTTTCACCTCGACTGGAACACATTAGGTGTAGTTTCACGGGGAGAAACTTTTGCGGTTGCCATGCTCGCCATAATGTTAATTACAGTCCTTCTTCTCTCATACACACTCCATCAGCACTCCACGCCGGTCAAGGCATGTCAGATACTGCACCAAAAGCGATTATAGGTCATATTTGCCAAGACACAATGGAAAAAAGGTCGTATTTATGTAATGATATGGCGAACAGATGAGGG
>NC_084612.1:72445927-72458427 GCF_033978795.1 Nerophis ophidion
GTCATTCACATCGACGTCCCACTGGGGTGAGTTTTTCCTTGCCCGTATGTGGGCTCTGTACCGCAGATGTCGTTGTGGCTTGTGCAGCCCTTTCAGACACTTGTGATTTAGGGCTATATAAATAAACATTGATTGATTGATTGACAGTGTCTCAGCACGCTCCGCCAAAAATTGCACACCTTTTATTTGGACCTTCCCTGACCACATGGCAACAGCTGCTTCCAAAGGGACGGGGGTCATAAACAGCCATCGCCTTTGATTACAAAACAGCTCAAAAGAAAAGGTCGGTTCAAAAGAAGATGTTGTAAAAGACTTAACTAAGACGTTGTAAAAGAGTTCAAAAAGAGGTTTGTACAATTGTTAAAAAAAAGAGGTGTCTGGAACTTGGGCAGATCCTGCCTTCAAGTGAAGTGAATTGTGAAGTGAATTACATTTATATAGCGCCGTTTCTCAAGTGACTCAAAGCGCTTTACATAGTGAAACCCAATATCTAAATTACATTCAAACCAGTGTGGGTGGCACTGGAAGCAGGTGGGTAAAGTGTCTTGCCCAAGGACACAACGGCAGTGACTAGGATGGCGGAAGCGGGAATCGAACCTGCAACCCTCAAGTTTCTGGCACGGCCGCTCTACCAACAGAGCTAAACCGCCCCACAAGACCTCAACGAAGATAACATGACAACACGCAGACGAAGTGAGGACAATGCGAAACCACAAGGCGCCCAGCCCGTTCCGTCACGTACTGTGCCGTCCTAGTCACTGCCTTGCATAATATATGTGACCACTCCTTTTAGAGGCGGCCTCAGTGATCTCGACTATGGAACTCTGAATAAAAAGAACGACCCGGGAGCAGAACCTTAGAGCGTAGGGCGAGACTGCGACTAAGTGTGCAGCACCATGCGTTCTCCTCATGAGCTAAATTGAACTCTGTCTCTGCTTGGTTTCTTGCTTCTTGACTGATTAATAGATGTCATCAGTGTCTGAATCTGACTTTGACCACCACGCGTATCCAATGAGCCAAACGTGACGTTATTTAATACTAATATTACATTGAAGCCAACAGAAATACATTCTGGGGAAAAATCCGATGATTTTTTAGTAGGCAAAATATAAATATTCTCATTCGTCATTGAGAAGAAAGTATCTGTTTTGTGGGATGTTAACCTTCCACTGAACTCTTCCTTCCTCAGATAACTACATTCTTTCCGACCACGTAGTCATTGTATGCATCAGAGTGTGGAAATCTTGCCGTCTCGAGGCAATTTCGCGAAACCAAAGTTGACGCGGACCACCTGTACTTCTCCCAGTCTGCTCTCCCCCATGAGGACTTTGGCAAGTACAGAAGGATCTGGAACATCTGTTTAGTCCCTTTGAGACTTCCCATAGAACTTCTTCCATGAATTCTTCGTGTGCGGACTTCCTTTTCACGGGATTTTACGTTACTCTTTGTTTGACCGGAACAAAAGTGTGGCATGGATTCAACAGGTCTATGGAAAGCCAGACAAACATCTGCTCTGGACTCAGATTCTTTGGCCAGATGGAACAAATGTCAACTGATATCCGTATTTCTGACAATCCTGTTTTACAACATTTTACTCATTTGTTAAAAAGACGGAATTGGATGCGAACGTCTGCGTGCCGCCAGAAAACCAAACGAGGGAGAAGAACGCCTACGTGCGATGATTGAAATCATGGCCGAAGCTCCAAAACAACCAAAGAAACGAAAAGTTTTGTCAGAGTAGACAAAAAAGAAAAACGGAGTCTAAGGACAGTCAGGGATCAACATTGTCCCGGCTTTCACACAATTTGTGAATAATCACAAAAATATTGCATTAATCAAGAAGTCTATCTCTCTCTGTCTCTCTCTCTCACACACACTCCCTCTCTCTCTTACACCATCTCTCACACACATTCTCTCTCCCACACACCCTCTCTCTCTCTTACACCATCTCTCACACACTCTCTCTCTCCCACACACTCTCTCTCTCTGTCTTACACCATCTCTCACACACTCTTTCTCTCCCACACACTCTCTCTCTCTCTTACACCGCCTCTCACACACTCTCTCTCTCTCTCTCTCTCTTACACCCTCTCTCCCCCACACACTCAAATTCTCACATTCTATCTTGCTCTCTCTCTCACACAATCTCTCACATTCTCTTTCTCCCACACACTCACTCTCTCTTACACACTCTCTCTCTCACACACTCACATTCTCTCCCACACACTCACTCTCTATTTCTCATTCGCTCTCACACTCTCTCTCATTCTCTCTTTCCCAGACACCCACCCTCTCACTCGCTCACTCTCCCTTCCCCACTCTCTCTCTCTCTCTCTATTTCCCATTCACTCTCTTTCTCACCACACTCTCTCTCTCTCTTATTTTTTCACACACTCTTTCTCCCAGACACTAACTAACTAACTAACTAACTCCCTCCCTCTCGCTCTCTCTCACACACACATTTTCTTTCTCCCACACACTCTCTCTTTCTCTTATTCTCCCCATCTCTTTCTCTCTCTCTCATACTCTTTCTCCCACACTCTCTCTCTTTCTCTCACATTCTCTTCCTCCCACACACTCACTCTCTCTTACTTACTCTCTCTCTCACACACTCACATTCTCTCCCACACACCGACTCTCTATTTCTCATTCGCTTTCACACTCTTTCTCTCATTCTCTCTCTCCCAGACACTCACCCTCTCACTCGCTCACTCTCCCTTCCCCACTCTCTCTCTCTATTTCCCATTCACTCTCTTTCTCACCACACTCTCTCTCTCTCTCTTATTTTTTCACACACTCTTTCTCCCAGACACTAACTAACTAACTCCCTCTCTCTCTCGCTCTCTCTCTCTCTCTCTCTCACACACACATTTTCTTTCTCCCACACACTCTCTCTTTCTATTATTCTCCCCGTCTCTTTCTCTCTCTCGCATACTCTTTCTCCCACACACTCTCTCTCTCTCTCTCTCACATTCTCTTTCTCCCACACATTGTCTCTCTCTCTCTTATTGTCTCTCTCACACACACACACTCAAACACTAACCCTCTCACACTCGCTCTTTTCTGTCTCTCTCTCTCTCTCTCTCTCACACACACTCTCTCTTATTCTCTCTCTCTCACTCACACCCATCCTCTCTCTCTCGGTCTCTCTCTCTTCTCCCTCTCAGACACTAACTCTCTCACACTCGCTCTTTTCTCTCTCTCTCTCTCTCTGTCACACACACATTCTCTTTCTCTCACACACACTCTCTCTCTTATTCTCTCTCTCTCGCTCTCTCTCTCTCTCAGACACTAACCCTCTCACACTTGCTCTTTTCTCTCTCTCTCTCTCACGTATTCTCTCTCTCAGACATTAACCCTCTCACACTCGCTCTTCACACACTCTCCCTCTCTCTTTCTCACTTGCTCTCACTCTCCAACTCTCACACTTTTACTCACTCTCTCCCACACACTATCTCTCTTCCACACACAGTCTCTCTTATAACCTCTCTCTCATTCACTCACAAACCCGTACGCGCGCACACACACACGCACACACACCCCAAGTAAAGACGCAAGAGGGAAGAAGCTATTGTCATCTCCCCATGAGAAGTGGACTCGGACTGCGTCCACCATTTGCACATCCTCTGATGGAAGAAGCAGAATTCATAGTGACATGTTTTGCCCTATCAATAATGGAGTAATTGTGTTTCTACATGTGTCTGACAGCCGCAGTGTCTCGGCTTAGTGGAGTGAGGACTGAACAGGTTCAAGTAGTCCCGCTGCTCCTCCTCTTATGACAGTGATTCATTGCAATGGCCGTACTTCCCAGCCATTAGCCTTTTATCATCTGTCTGCCAGCCACGCGTTCTTTACCCAAACACTCCCCGTTTTATCTTGAAACATTCCCACACATTCCCTTACCTCGGAGTTCTCCCCGAAGACACGCGACGAGCAGTAATGGAATTTTATCCCACCATTAATCTACACAAAGATGGCGGCGGGAGGTGTGCACGCGCAGATTCCCCACAGGAAGCTACTGGATTTGTTGCCGAGTCCCTGCTGGGTGATGGAAAAAATGTAAAGATAGAACTTGATAGAAGATGACCAGATAAAGACAAGAGGGACTTTCAGGCTACAAAGTACATGTGGTGCCTCGGTTGTGTGGAATCCGTACGGAAAGGTCAGACGAAAAACAATCAATCAATCAATCAATATAGCCCTAAATCACAAATGTCTCAAAGGGCTGTACAAATAATTACGACTACAACATCCTCGGAAGAACCCACAAAAGGGCAAGGAAAACTCACACCTCAGTGGGCAGGGAGAATTCACATCCAGTGGGACGCCAGTGACAATGCTGACTATGAGAAACCTTGGAGAGGACCTCAGATGTGGGCAACCCCCCCCCCCCTCTAGGGGACCGAAAGCAATGGATGTCGAACGGGTCTAACATGCAACAAAGCAACCGAAGCAACTTTTTTCACCTTAAGAAGTTGGAAATCCAGTTAATCCAATCTGGACAGCGAAATATATGAACACCAAACTCATGTGGCCACAATTCCCAGCAATATGTTTGGAGGAGAAAAGGTGAGGCCTTTAATCCCAGGAGCACCAAACCTACCGTCAAGCATGGTGGTGGTAGTATTATGCTCTGGGCCTGTTTTGCTGCCATTTGAAGTGGGTGCGTTACAGAGAGTAAATGGGACACTGGTTACCTCAAAATACTTCAAGACAACCTAAAATTATCAGCCCCGAGGTCGGGTCTTGGGCGCAGTCGGGTGTTCCAACAGGACAATGACCCCAAACATATTTTTTTTTTTTTTTTTTTTTTTTTTTTTTGTGGGTTAAATCAGTCAACAATAATTAATCGCAACATTGATTTTGGTTCATTATTATTTTGTCAGAAATTATTTTGAAAAATGGTGTTATTTGAGTCAACAATGCAACTTTTTCTCTTTGCATTTAACTTATTTTCTCTTTTATTCAACTTTTTAATGTTTTAAAAAAATGTATTCTTGGAATGATGTGCCACGGGCCGGATAAAATATTAACTGCGGGTTGCAAATGAACTTTGAACACCCCGGTCTACTGTCTATAATCTACGGTCGTGCTTACCATAGTCCACTGTCCCTAGAAAGTCAAAGCAGGACACAACAGAGGTTCCAATTTACAAAAGTGCCACCGTGTCGATATTGGCTCGGTCGCGAAGAAATGATCTCGCCCGGCTCCCTGAATGTGCCGCTCGTTCCTGACTGATACAAACTATCAAACGCCGACATCCTATTCGCCCGCCGCAAGGACTTTGCAATTCCCTCCTCGAAGACCGCAGACGTCCTTTTCCCGTTTCACGAGCATCAAATTATTACCTCGGAGGTTAAGAGTGGTGATGTCTGTCTTGCCAGACTTTCAGGGGAAGGTTGAATATGCCAGGATCGGTTGAAAAGAAATAAACATGTCCTAATGATGACAAAATAGGTGCGTCTGCATCTTTTCTGATGGCTTCTGCGAGACATTGCTTGTGGTAAAGCCAAGGCGTGAGACCTACAGTACAGCTGAATGAACTCCACAACTGCGTGAGCAAATAGTCAAACAATTCTCAAAGTGCAATTGCAAGAAATTTAAAGGGGAACCTTATCACATTACGCCTTTTCACAATGTCTGAATGACCATCACTCCCATTTTATGCCGCTGACCAATTACATCGTCAAAGCTTGCTAAATGGAAGTAAATAAGCACAGTAGAAGCACTTAAGTGCAGCGGTACTGAAGTAGTGAGTATTATTATCTTCACTTCTGGGTGATTTCAAGCAAAAAACTCACTACTTTGTGCTTCCTTTCTTTTTTTTAATCAACAAAAGTTACAAATATCCATGTTTTTTACCCCAAATGAGGCAATTTAACGGCAAAACTTGTCAAAGAAAGTTATGTACTTGTTTTTTGTTCCGCCTTTTCACAATGTCTGAATGACCATCACTCCCATTTTATGCCGCTGACCAATTACATCGTCAAAGCTTGCTGAATGGAAGTAAATAAGCACAGTAGAAGCACTTAAGTGCAGCTGTACTGAAGTATTCTCCTGTCTGGTCGCAGTACATAATGCACACAACAGTAGTGAGTATTATTATCTTCATTTCTGGGTGATTTCAAGCAAAAAACTCACAACTTTGTGCTTCCTTTTTTTTTTAATCAACAGAAGTTACAAATATCCATGGTTTTTACCCCAAATGAGGCAATTTAACGGCAAAACTTGTCAAAGAAAGTTATGTACTTGTTTTTTGTTCCGCCTTTTCACAATGTCTGAATGACCATCACTCCCATTTTATGCCGCTGACCAAGTACATCGTCAAAGCTTGCTAAATGGAAGTAAATAAGCACAGTAGAAGCACTTAAGTGCAGCGGTACTGAAGTATTCTCCTGTCTGGTGGCAGTACATAATGCACACAACAGTAGTGAGTATTATTATCTTCACTTCTGGGTGATTTCAAGCAAAAAACTCACAACTTTGTGCTTCTTTTTTTTTTTTTTAATCAACAGAAGTTACAAATATCCATGGTTTTTACCCCAAATGAGGCAATTTAACGGCAAAACTTGTCAAAGAAAGTTATGTACTTGTTTTTTGTTCCGCCTTTTCACAATGTCTGAATGACCATCACTCCAATTTTATGCCGCTGACCAATTACATCGTCAAAGCTTGCTAAATGGAAGTAAATAAGCACAGTAGAAGCACTTAAGTGCAGCGGTACTGAAGTATTCTCCTGTCTGGTTGCAGTACATAATGCACACAACAGTAGTGGGTATTATTATCTTCACTTCTGGGTGATTTCAAGCAAAAAAACTCACAACTTTGTGCTCCCTTTTTTTTTAATCAACAGAAGTTACAAATATCCATAGTTTTTACCCCAAATGAGGCAATTTAACGGCAAAACTTGTCAAAGAAAGTTATGTACTTGTTTTTTGTTCCGCCTTTTCACAATGTATGAATAACCATCACTCCCATTTCATGCCGCTGACCAATTACATCGTCAAAGCTAGCTAAATGGAAGTAAATAAGCACAGTAGAAGCACTCAAAGGGGAACATTATCACAATTTCAAAAGGGTTAAAAACAATAAAAATCAGTTCCCAGTGGCTTGTTGTATTTTTTGAAGTTTTTTTCAAAATTTTACCGGTCTCAGAATATCCCTAAATAAAGCTTTAAAGTGCCTTATTTTCGGCTCTCTGCGAAGACACTGGCCATTTCCCTGTGACGTCACACAGTGCTGCCAATGTAAACAAACAATGGGAATACCACAGCAAGATATAGTGACATTAGCTCGGATTCAAACTTGGATTTCAGCGACTTAAGCGATTCAACAGATTACGCATGTATTGAAACAGATGGTTGGAGTATGAAAGTATTGAAGAAGAAACTGAAGCTTTTGAGCGAATAGCTATTGACGCTATTCATTGCCATAGCATGGCCGAATAGCTGCGTTAGCATCGCCGGTAAAATGTGCGGACCAAACGATCAGGACTTTCGCATCTCGTGACACTGGAGCAACTTAAATCCGTCGATTGGTAAGTGTTTGTTTCGCATTAAATGTGGGTGGAAGGAAACGTAATATAGTTGCAAATGCATCTACAGGTTATCCATACATCTCTATGCCATGTCTGCTTTAGCACCTTTGGTAAATAGCATGTTAGCATCGATTAGCGTAGCATGTTAGCATCGATTAGCGTAGCATGTTAGCATCGATTAGCTGGCAGTCAAAATCAACAAAACTCACCTTTGTGATTTTGTTGACTCTCGTTGCAAATGTATCTGCAGGTTATCCATACATCTCTGTGCCATGTCTGCTTTAGCATCGCCGGTCAAATGTGGAGACACTCTGGCACATTCAATGGGGGTCTGGCGGCAGACACTTTGGCATCTTCAGGCCAGTGGTGCAACTTGAATCCCTCCCTGTTAGTGCTGTTACACCCTCCGACAACACACCGTCGAGGCATGATGTCTCCAAGGTTCCAAAAAATAGTCAAAAAAACGGAAAATAACAGAGCTGAGACCCGGTGTTTGTAATGTGTTGAAAATGAAAATGGCGAGTGTGTTACCTCGGCGACGTCACATTCTGACGTCATCGCTTCCAGAGCGATAAACAGAAAGGCGTTTAATTTGCCAAAATTAACCCATTTGGAGTTCGGAAATCGGTAAAAAAAAATAGATGGTCTTTTTTCTGCACCATCAAGGTATATATTGACGCTTACATAGGTCTGGTGATAATGTTCCCCTTTAAGGGATTCAACATCTTTGGTCCATAATATCATCAAAAGGTTCAGAGAATCTGGAGAAATTACTCCACGTAAGCGGCATGGCCGGAAACCAACATTGAATGACCGTGACTTTCAATCCCTCAGACTGTATCAAAAACCGACATCAATCTCTAAAGGATATCACCACATGGGCTCGGGAACACTTCAGAAAACCACTGTCACTAAATACAGTTGGTCGCTACAGCTGTAAGTGCAAGTTAAAGCTCTACTATGCAAAGCGAAAGCCATTTATCAACAACATCCGGAAACGCCGCCGCCTTCTCTGGGCCTGAGATCATCTAAGATGGACTGATGCAAATTGGAAAAGTGTTCCGTGGTCTGACGAGTCCATATTGTTTTTGGAAATATTCGACATCGCCTAACACAATTTCTCAACTCATTTGGAAACAGGGTTTGTTTGATTTATTGACCTATTTCTAAATTACTTCACATCAAATATTCCACTTTTGGGGATAGTATTGCATATTTTGTGTTTCTGCCATAAAAGCAAAAAAAATGTAGTAAAACTTCAAATATATACTTTCTATCGACACAGATCTTAAAGGCCTACTGAAAGCCACTAATAGCGACCACACAGTCTGATAGTTTATATATCAATGATGAAATATTAACATTGCAACACATGCCAATACGGCCTTTTTAGTTTACTAAATTAAAAATTTTAAATTTCGCGCGAAGTATCCTGTTGAAAACATCGCGGTATGATGAAGCGTGCGCGTGACGTCACGGATTGTAGCGGACATTTTGTTCCAGCCCCGATCCCAGCTATAAGTTGTCTGCTTTAATCGCATAATTACATAGTATTCTGGACATCTGTTTTGCTGAATCTTTTGCAATTTGTTCAATTAATAATGGAGACGTCAAAGAGGAAAGCTGTAGGTGGGAAGCGGTGTATTGCGGCTGCCTTTAGCAACACAAACACAGCCGGTGTTTCTTTGTTTAGGTTCCCAAAACTTCACTATGGAACAGAGCAGTCAAGCAAACATGGTTCCCTACCAAATGTCAAACGGCAGGTTTCGGTGAGAAAATTGTGGTAATAAGTCGGCTATTATCGTAGACATGGGCAGAGCTTGCGTCGTTCCTTGTGCACCTGTCAAAGAGGCAGCTGCGGACTCTCTTGGCTCCTCCGACCGGCCACCCCCGAACGTGGGATGCTTCCACCGTGGAGGAGGGGGGGAAAATAGCTCAGCCCGGCCCCAACGGCTGCCTTCGCTTTGCCTCGTAGAGAAAGGTGGCTTCCCTCAGAGACACTGGCGGCCACCCCCCTGCAACTTTCAGGTACCATATAATCTCACTAAAACACTAGTAACACAATAAACAGATAAGGGATTTTCCAGAATTATCCTAGTAAATGTGTCTAATAACATCTGAATCGCTCCCACTGCCGTCTTATTTTTATTTTTTCTAGTCCTTCACTCTGACTTTCCTTATCCACGAATCTTTCATCCTCGCTCAAATTAATGGGAAAATCGTCGCTTTCTCAGTCCGAATCGCTCTCGCGGCTGGTAGCCATGATTGTAAACAATGTTCAGATGAGAGGAGCTCCACAACCCGTGACGTCACGCGCACATTGTCTGCTATTTCCGGTACAGGCAAGGCTTTTTTATTAGCGTCCAAAAGTTGCAAACTTTATCGTGGATGTTCTCTACTAAATCCTTTCAGCAAATCCACTGCCGTCTTATTTTTATTTTTTCTAGTCCTTTTCTCTAACTTTCCTCATCCACGAATCTTTCATCCTCGCTCAAATTAATGGGGAAATCGTCGCTTTCTCAGTCCGAATCTCTCTCGCTGCTGGTGGCCATGATTGTAAACAATGTTCAGATGTGAGGAGCTCCACAACCTGTGACGTCACGCGCACATCGTCTGCTACTTCCGGTACAGGCAAGGCTTTTTTTATTAGCGACCAAAAGTTGCAAACTTTATCGTCGATGTTCTCTACTAAATCCTTTCAGCAAAAATATGGCAATATCGCAAAATGATCAAGTATGACACATAGAATGGACCTGCTCTCCCTGTTTGAATAAGAAAATCTCATTTGAGCAGGCATTTAATTTGATGTAGAGATTTAAGCATCAATATATGACTTTTTAAAAACATTTTTATGACTGAGACCCTTCTGGGTCACTGAGAACAAACTTGAGGGGAGCCCTAATTGTTTAAAAAAAATTGTATTGAAAAAATAAAAAAAAGAGAGGTATAGAAACGGCCACCACCTGCATTGATTTTTGTCACTGCGGTGGGCGGCATAGCTCGGTTGGCAGAGCGGCTGTGCCAGCAACTTGAGGGTTGCAGGTTCGATTCCCGCTTCCGCCATACTAGTCACTGCCGTTGTGTCCTTGGGCAAGACACTTTACCCACCTGCTCCCAGTGCCACCCACACTGGTTTAAATGTAACTTAGATATTGGGTTTCACTATGTAAAGCGCTTTGAGTCACTAGAGAAAAGCGCTATATAAATATAATTCAATCAATCAATCAATCAATGTTTACTTATATAGCCCTAAATCACTAGTGTCTCAAAGGGCTGCACAAACCACTACGACATCCTCGGCAGGCCCACATAAGGGCAAGGAAAACTCACACCCAGTGGGACGTCGGTGACAATGATGACTATGAGAACCTTGGAGAGGAGGAAAGCAATGGATGTCGAGCGGGTCTAACATGATACTGTGAAAGTTCAATCCATAATGGATCCAACACAGTCGCGAGAGTCCAGTCCAAAGCGGATCCAACACAGCAGCGAGAGTCCCGTTCACAGCGGAGCCAGCAGGAAACCATCCCAAGCGGAGGCGGATCAGCAGCGCAGAGATGTCCCCAGCCGATACACAGGCAAGCAGTACATGGCCACCGGATCGGAACGGACCCCCTCCACAAGGGAGAGTGGGACATAGGAGAAAAAGAAAAGAAACGGCAGATCAACTGGTCTAAAAAGGGAGTCTATTTAAAGGCTAGAGTATACAAATGAGTTTTAAGGTGAGACTTAATTCACTTCACTGTTTTCAAATCCAGCACTCTTACTTATTAAGTTCCACTCCCTGTTTTTTTTTTTTTTTTTAAAGTTTCCTTCCTACCTCTGGTCTCAACGCTAGTCCTCTTGCCTGTTAGCTGTCCCTGCTTGTCAAAGATCCAATCCAAAAAAAAAAAAAAAAAAGTTCAAGATGTAATTTATTTTTGATAAATGTATTTTTTTAAAAAGCTTGGCACATTTTAGAAAAAAAAAAAATAAAAAACTCAAAGGCTAACCCGGAACTGTATTTGAAGTTGCTGATTAATCTCCACATCCTCAACTCCTCAAGGGGATCACAGCCCCTATTCCAGGACGACTGCTGATAGACAGACCCAATAAAAATAGGAGAAAAAAGAAAAAGTGCTCCAAAACACACACCTGCTTATAAAAGAGACACACACACTTCATCCAAACTGCCCACCGTGATGAACAAACCGGCGGAAAAGCCGCCAACTTGTGCAGATTGGAGCCAAATGAGTCCGCTCCTTCACGCCCTCTTTGGTCTGGCACATGGCGGGGAAGCTGATGGCGCATTTGCATGCAAATATCCACAAAAACAAGCTGACACGAACCCGTATCGACACCGGCCCTAAAAAGGTGGAGGAACTGCGGATACCTTTGGATGGCCAAAGTAAAACCAGGAAACTTACACACACTCAAAAAGGGAAACTTTGTGATGGACTGGAACTAAAACGCCATTTTCTATTTTGTTTTATTCGGGATTCAGTATTTTGGAATGCTCTCCCGGTAACAGTTACAGATGCTACCTCAGTAGAAGCATTTAAGTCCCATCTTAAAACTCATTGTGGGGCAGGGCAAGCTGCAGGCCTGCACATGATGGCGGCAAGGAGGCGGGGAATGCGGATGAGCGGAGAGGCGCCATAATCAAATTCAGGTGCACAATTGACATTTTTTCCTCTGGCTGTATAAAAGGGGAGAAGGAGGAAGGATCATGGCAGAAGAAGTAGGAGAACCAGCAGCAGAACCTGACGAGGAAAACCACCGAGAGTGAGCCGAAGGCAGCGACGAAGACGCGGCCGACTGAAAGCGAGAGAGGAGCAGCTGAAAAGCGATCCAACCAAAAGATAAAGCTTGTATTATTGGAAAAATAAACAAGAGTCAAAACTGCTCAGCATTGTCCTTCCTGAATGGTCCATGGCACCCGCACGACGGCGGCAGGAGTCTGTCACACTCATTTGTATACTCT
>NC_084612.1:72478427-72528427 GCF_033978795.1 Nerophis ophidion
GCCACATAAAATGATGATCTGGCCACATTTAATTAATGTGGAGGACCATGTAAAATGATGTGGAAAGCCACTTTAATTGATGTGAGGGGCCATTTAAATTTGTGAGGCGGACCACATAAAATGATGTAACGGACCACATAAAATGATGATGTGGCCACATTTTATTAAATGTGAAAGACCATATGAAATGACCTGGAAGGCCACGTAAAATGATGTAACGCACCACATAAAATGATGATGTGGCCACGTTTTATTAAATGTGAAAGATTATATGAAATGACGTGGAAGGCCACATAAAAATGATGTGGAAGGGCTACATAAAATGATGTAACGCACCGCATAAAATGATGACGTGGCCACATTTAATTAATGTGGAGGACCATGTAAAATTATGTGGAAGGCCACTTTAATTGACATGACAGGCCACTCAAATTAGTGAGGCGGACCACATAAAATGATGATGTGGCCACATTTTATTAAATGTGAAAGACCATATGAAATGACGTGGAAGGCCACGTAAAAATGTGTGGGCCACATAAAATGATGTAACGCACCACATAAAATGATGACGTGGCCACATTTAATTAATGTGGAGGACCATGTAAAATGATGTGGAAGGCCACTTTAATTGAGGTGACGGGCCATTTAAATTAGTGAGGCGGACCACATAAAAATGTAACGGACCACATAAAATGATGATGTGGCCACATTTTATTAAATGTGAAAGACTATAGGAAATGACGTTGAAGGCCACAGGAAAAAAGTGTGTGGAAGGGCCAAATAAAATTATGTAACGGACCACATAAAATGATGATGTGGCCACATTTTATTAAATGTGAAAGACTATAGGAAATGACGTTGAAGGCCACAGGAAAAAAGTGTGTGGAAGGGCCAAATAAAATTATGTAACGGACCACATAAAATGATGATCTGGCCATATTAATTAATGTGGAGGACGATATAAAATGATGTGGAAGGGCCACTTAAATCATGTGGAAGGCCACTTTAATTGATGTGACGGGCCACTTAAATTAGTGAGGCGGACCACATCAAATGATGATGTGGCCACATTTTATTAAATGTGAAAGACTATATGAAATGACGTGGAAGGCCACGTGAAATGATTTGGAAAGGCCTCATAAAATAATGTAACGCACCACATAAAATGATGACGTGGCCAGATTTAATTAACGTGGAGGACCATGTAAGATGATGTGGAAGGCCACTTTAATTGATGTGACGGGCCAATTAAATTAGTGAGGCGGACCACATCAAATGATGACGTGGCCCCATTTTATTAAATGTGAAAGACTATATAAAATGACGTGGAAGGCCACTTAAAAATGATGTGGAAGGGCCACATAAAATGATGTAACGCACCACATAAAATGATGACGTGGCCAGATTTAATTAACGTGGAGGACCATGTAAAATGACGTGGAAGGGCCACATAAAATGACGTGGAAGGCCAATTTAATTGACGTGACGGGCCATTTAAATTAGCGAGACGGACCACATAAAATGATGATGTGGCCACATTTTATTAAATGTGAAAGAGCATATGAAATGATGTGGAAGGCCACATAAAAATGATGTGGAAGGGCCACATAAAATGATGATCTGGCCACATTTAATTAATGTGGAGGACCATGTAAAATGATGTGGAAAGCCACTTTAATTGATGTGAGGGGCCATTTAAATTTGTGAGGCGGACCACATAAAATGATGTAACGCACCACATAAAATGATGATGTGGCCACATTTTATTAAATGTGAAAGACCATATGAAATGACCTGGAAGGCCACGTAAAATGATGTAACGCACCACATAAAATGATGATGTGGCCACGTTTTATTAAATGTGAAAGATTATATGAAATGACGTGGAAGGCCACATAAAAATGATGTGGAAGGGCTACATAAAATGATGTAACGCACCACATAAAATGATGATGTGGCCACATTTTATTAAATGTGAAAGACCATATGAAATGACCTGGAAGGCCACGTAAAATGATGTAACGCACCACATAAAATGATGATGTGGCCACGTTTTATTAAATGTGAAAGATTATATGAAATGACGTGGAAGGCCACATAAAAATGATGTGGAAGGGCTACATAAAATGATGTAACGCACCGCATAAAATGATGACGTGGCCATGTTTAATTAATGTGGAGGACCATGTAAAATGATGTGGAAGGCCACTTTAATTGACGTGACAGGCCACTCAAATTAGTGAGGCGGACCACATAAAATGATGATGTGGCCACATTTTATTAAATGTGAAAGACCATATGAAATGACGTGGAAGGCCACATAAAAATGTGTGGGCCACATAAAATGATGTAACGCACCACATAAAATGATGACGTGGCCACATTTAATTAATGTGGAGGACCATGTAAAATGATGTGGAAGGAGCATATAAAATGATGTGGAAGGCCACTTTAATTGATGTGACGGGCCAATTAAATTAGCGAGACGGACCACATAAAATGATGTGGCCACATTTTATTAAATGTGAACGACCATATGAAATGACGTGGAAGGCCGTGAAAAGATGTGTAAGGCCACTTCAAAAGGATGTGATGGGCCATTTAAAATAATGTGGATGATCACATGCTTCCAAACTGCAGCAGTGTGCATGTTTGTCAACACAGCCTGGCCATGTAACGGTTAATCGGCGAGGTGAGGGGACAACAAGAACTGAAGCAAAACTGAACTGGCTACAAAGTAAACAAAAACAGAATGCTGGACGACAGCAAAGACTTACAGCGCGTTGAGCAGAGATGGCGTCCACAAAGTACGTCCGTACATGACATGACAATCAACGAAGCAAAGTGTCCGCACAACTGAAATAGTCTTGTTTGCCGTTAGAAAGTAGGTCAGGCATTAGCACTCAAAACGAAGGCAGGAAAACGCCAATAACACAGGAAGAGCCACCAAAATTATAGCGCAAGACAGGAACTAAAGGACTTGACACAGGAAAACTACAACAAACTCAAAATAAGGCACGGCAACCTGGTGGAGTTTCGTTTAACATTTTCTGCTGGTGGTGTGCCACAGTATTTTATTTTTTATTTTTTATGTGCCTTCACGGAAAGAAAGGATGAAAAGGACTGCTGTAGGGCAGGGCTCTTCAACGAGACAATGAAGAGGGGCCGCAGTTTGCAGAGAGCAAGAGCTCAGGGGCAGGACATGGAAATGTAATGTGTTTTATATTCCTTTGAGACTGTGTTTACTTAATTGAAGAGTAAACTTATCAGCTTTCGAACTACACTGTCAATAAATGTATTATTCTGCCCTTGCAACTCCTTTCCAGCGTGTGCAGCTAGTTAACAATATGTAACATGAGTGGATGTACTGTATTTGATTTGTGTATGTATGTGGATGAGTCTGTAACTATATATATATATATATATATATATATATATATATATATATATATATATATATATATATACACACATGATTCTCATTTTTTTAAATTTATTTTTTTATTTTTTTATCAATCCAACAAACCACTACACAGCAATACCATAACAATGCAATCCAGTTCCAAAACCAAACCCGACCCAGCAACACTCAGAACTGCAATAAACAGAGCAATTGAGAGGAGACACAAACACCACACAGAACAAACCAAAAGTAGTGAAACAAAAATGAATATTATCAACAAAAGTATCAATAGTAGTTATAATTTCAGCATAGCAGTGATTAAAAATCCCTCATTGACATTATCATTAGACATTTATCAAAAATAATAAAAAAGAACAATAGTGTCACAGTGGCTTACACTTCCATGGCATCTCATAAGCTTGACAACACACTGTGTCCAATGTTTTCACAAAGATAAAATAAGTCATATTTTTGGTTCGTTTAATAGTTAAAACAAATTTACATTATTGCAATCAGTTGATAAAACATTGTCATTTACAATTATAAAAGCTTTTTTTTTTTTAAATCTACGACTCTGCTAGCATGTCAGCAGACTGGGGTAGATCCTGCTGAAATCCTATGTATTGAATGAATACAGAATCCTTTTGAATTGGAAAATATCATTTTTGAATCGAGAATCGAATAAAAAAAAACAACGATATATTATCGAATCGTGACCCAAGAATCGATATTGAATCGAATCGTGGGACACCCAAAGATTCACAGCCCTAATACATATATATACATAAATATATATATATATATATATATATATATATATATATATATATATATATATATATATATATATATATATATATATATATATATATATATATATACACACACACACACACACACACACACACACACACACACATATATACATATATATATATATATATATACACACACACATCGTGGCGCAGTTGGGAGAGTGGCCGTGCGCAACCCGAGCGTCCCTGGTTCAATTCCCACCTAGTACCAACCTCGTCATGTCCTTTGTGTCCTGAGCAAGACACTTCACCCTTGCTCCTGATGGGTGCTTGTTAGCGCCTTGCATGGCAGCTCCCTCCATCAGTGTGTGAATGTGTGTGTGAATGGGTGAATGTGGAAGTAGTGTCAAAGCGCTTTGAGTACCTTGAAGGTAGAAAAGCGCTATACAAGTACAACCCATTTACCATTTATATATAAATATCTGTGATGAGGTGGCGACTTGTCCAGTGTGTACACCGCCTTCTGCCTGATTGTGGCCGAGCTAGGCGCCAGCGCCCCCCGCGACCCCAAAGGGAATAAGCGGTAGAAAATGGATGGATGGATATATTATATATACACACACACATATACATATTCATGGGGTATTGTGTGTCGAATTTTGAGGACAAAAATGTATGTGTTACATTTTGGAATATAGCCGTGACATAAAATTGTGAAAAAGGTGAAGTTTTGCATCCTTACCAGCTGCCCTGTGATTCCCCTCCTTAGGCCTGCACAGTGTCACCACTAAAATGTGTCACCAAGCTGTGCCAGACTTCTGGTGAATCTCCGAGGCCACCTGTCAAACCTCCTCCAGCTCCAGCTGCTGCTCATTACCCTGACTGCTTGCTTCTTTAACCTGATCTAAATTGGAACCAAACTACTTCATGAGCACAAATACTCATCGTCGCTCTTCAGTACTTGGAGGTGAGTCAACCTGTCGCCTATTTTATTATCACGAGGGCGTCCATTTAAAAGCCATGAATGCTAATTTAGCTTTGGACCAAATTAGGGCTTGTATTTCTTCTTCAAATGCAGCGACCGAATAGTTTTTAAAGAACCTAAACTTTTTTTTTACAGTTTTGTGCATTTATGTTTTAATTGTGTGTTTCTTAACCATAATATCTGTTTCTCAGCTGAGGTCCGCAGCAGTATTCAGTTGTAATACACTTCTCCCCCACTTGTGGCAGTAATGAGAACAAGCAAACAGAAGAAGTGTGGCATACTCGCCAACCCTCCCGGGCTCCCGAAATTCAGCGCCTCTCCCGAAAACCTCCCGAAACAAATTTTCTCCCGAAATTCAGTCGGGGCTGGACGCCACGCCCCCTCCAGCTCCATGCGGACCTGAGTGACGTGTCGAAGGCCTGTTTTCACGTCCGCTTTCCCAAAAATAAACAGACTGCTTTCCCAATGACGTTATAACTGCAGAATGACCGAGGGCGAGTTCTTGGTTTCTTATGTGGGTTCATTGTTAGGCAGTCTCATTAACGTCCTCCCAGCGCGGCAACAACACACAACAACAGCAGTCACGTTTTCGTCTACCCTAAAGCAGTTCGTCTGCCGTAAACAGCAATGTTGTGACACTCTTAAACAGGACAATACTGTCATCTACTGTGCATGCATATGTGACAATAACATGTAACGGCTTTTAGAGCAGTGGTTCTCAACATTTTTTTAGAGATGTACCCCCTGTGAACATTTCTTTAATTCAAGGACCCACCTAATCAGAAAAAAACCTTTTTGGTTGAAAAAAAAAATGAAGTAAAATACAGTCATCAGTTTCTGACTTATAGCATAGCTCGGTTGGTAGAGCGGCCGTGCCAGCAACTTGAGGGTTGCAGGTTCGATTCCCGCTTCCGCCATCCTAGTCACTACCGTTGTGTCCTTGGGCAAGACACTTTACCCACCTGCTCCCAGTGCTACCCACACTGGTTTAAATGTAACTTAGATATTGGGTTTCACAATGTAAAGCGCTTTGAGTCACTAGAGAAAAGCGCTATATAAATATAATTCACTTCACCACTTCACTTCACTATTAGATTGTATAACAGTGATGTACCCCATGTGAAAATTTTTTAATTCAAGTACCCCCTAAGCATTTTTGGTTGAAAAAAAGAGATAAAGAATTAAAATACAGCACTATGTCATCAGTTTCTGATTTATTCAATTGTATAACAGTGCAAAAATATTGCTCATTTGTTGTGGTCTTTCTTGAACTATTTGGGAAAAAAAGATATAAAAATAACAAAAAAACTTGTTGAAAAATAATCAAGTGATTCAATTATAAATAAAGATTTCTACACATCCGGTGATGAGGTGGCGACTTGTCTAGGGTGTACCCCGCCTTCCGTCCGATTGTAGCTGAGATAGGCACCAGCCCCTGGGGCGGTTTAGCTCGGTTGGTAGAGTGGCCGTGCCAGCAACTTGAGGGCTGCAGGTTCGATTCCTTCTTCCGCCATCCTAGTCACTGCCGTTGTGTCCTTGGGCAAGACACTTTACCCACCTGCTCCCAGTGCCACCCACACTGGTTTGAATGTAACTTTTTTGGGTTTCACTATGTAAAGCGCTTTGAGTCACTTGAGAAAAAGCGCTATATAAATATAATTCACTTCACTTGACTCCCACGACGCCAAAGGGAATAAGTGGTAGGAAATAGATGGATGGATGCCTGTAAATATACTCCTCCCCTCTTAACCACGCCCCCAACAATGCCCCGCCCCCAAACACGCCCCTCGCCCAACCCCCCCACCTCCCGAAATCGGAGATCTCAAGGTTGGCAAGTATGAAGTATGGAGAGCTAGCCTCCGCAGCTAGTGGGTCCATGATAATGACCTTTGTTTTGTTTGAGCAGCCGTTTTACTGCCTTGTCACAGGCACCATTTGGAAAAAATTATGGTAACTTTCACAAAAAATTTCTGTCTAAATAAATTTTGCAGCATACCGTGAAGGCCAAAAGTTTTAACACACCTCATTCAATGAGTTTTCTTTATTTTCATGACTCTTTACATTGCAGATTATCACTGAAGGCATCAAAACTATGAATGAAGTGAATTATATTTATATAGTGAAGTGAATTATATTTATATAGCGCTTTTCTCTAGTGACTCAAAGCGCTTTTACATAGTGAAACCCAATATCTAAGTTACAATTAAACCAGTGTGGGGGGCACTGGGAGCAGGTGGGTAAAGTGTCTTGCCCAAGGACACAACAGTAGTGACTAGGATGGCGGAAGCGGGAATCGAACCTGCAACCCTCAAGTTGCTGGCACGGCCACTCTACCAACCGAGCTATGAACACATGTGGAGTTATGTACTAAACAAAAAAAACGGTGAAATAACTGAAAACATGTTTTATATTCTACTTTCTGCAAAATAGCCACCCTTTTTTGCCATTACTTTTGCGCACACTCTTGGCATTCTCTCCATGGTCTTCACTTCACAAGTGTGCTTGAAGCTCATGGAGAGAATGCCAAGAGTGTGCAAAACAGAAAAGGCATTGAATGAGGAGAAGGTGTGTCCAATTGGCCTGTTCTGTGTATATCTGCGGCTTATATAAGGAAAATATATTGCAAAACTTAGTGGGTGTGGCTTATTTACTGCTGCGCTCCATAGTACGAAAATTGACGAAGTAATTCACGACGGAGGAAAGCTTGAAAATGATCAAAAACGACTTTGAATAATTCTGAAAGTAATCCACACAGTCAGAGAAATTGCAGCAAAATAAAAGCAAAGAGGTTAGGCAGGAATGTTCAGTGTGAGTGCAGGCCAGTTAACTGCAGTGGGAGTGGAGACCTTTAATTAGGAACCTCTCGATGATCATTAAAAAAACAAACAAAACAAAAAAAAACACTTTTGGCGGCACAGTCCAAAGCTTTCTAACATGTTGAATTGTGAAAGTTCTGTGTTTGCAGTCATTGTGAGGTCAGGAATTTCTATCTTCAGAACAGGAAAACAGAGGCGATTACTCTAAGACTGCGAGGGAAATGTAAAAAAAATAAGTAATTAAATATGAAGTGTTGTGTGTACTACTATATATATATATTATATATATATATATATACCATATTTCCTTGAATTGCCACCAGGGCGCTAATTAATTTAAAACCTCTTCTCAATCCGGCGCTTACCAAAGGCATGCGGTAAATTTAGGCCTGCGCTTATAAATTTGAGTGTGATGTAAGGATACCATCATGAAAAGCACATTTAATAAAAAAAAACGTTATTATGGTCTTACCTTTACTTATAAATGAAGTCCATGCGCAGCTCCTTTTGATCAAAAGCCTTGTTCATAGAAGTCTTCCTTTTCTTTCTTATTGTGTCACTAGTGTTTTAGTGAGAATATATGGTCGTACCTGAAAGTCGGAGGGGTGTGGACACGGGTGTGGTGACCGCCAGTGTCTCTGAGGGAAGCCACTTTTCTTGATGAGGCGAAGCGAAGGCATCCAATTTTTTCCCCCTCCTCCACGGTGGAAGCATCCCACGTTCGGGGACGGCCGGTCGGAGGAGGCAAAAGAGTACGCAGATGCCTCTTTGACAGGTGCACGAGGAACGACGAAAGCTCTCCGCTCATGTCTACGGTAAGAGCTGACTTATTACCGCAATTTTCTCACCGAAACCTGCCTGTTGACATGGGGTCGGGAACCATGTTCGCTTGACAGCTCTGTTCCATAGTAAAGCTTCACCTTCGGGAATGTAAACAAGGAAACACTGGCTGTGTTTGTGTTGCTAAAGGCGGCCGCAATACACCGCTTACATGTTTCTTCTTTGACGTCTCCAATATTAATTGAAGAAATCGCAAAAGATTCAGCAACACAGATGTCCAGAATACTGTGTAATGATGCGATTAAAGCAGACGACTTGTAGCTGAGATCGGGGCTGGAACAAAATGTCCGTCATACCGACGTTTTCAACAGGATACTTCGCACAAAATTTTAAATTGCAATTTAGTAAACTAAAACGGCCATATTGGCATGTGTTGCAATGTTAATATTTCATCATTGATATATAAACTATCAGACTGCGTAGTCGGTAGTAGTGGCTTTCAGTAGGCCTTTAAGCAGGCGCAGGATGACCACAAAACGGGTCATGAAGAACCCGTGATGATCACTTCAAACATGCTTTGACGCACAAAAGCCAGAAGAAATAAGAAAACAAGATGAAAGCAACCCTCGGAATCGTCTCTTTATCAGCTCAATACCGCTTCTCCGTCAACATCAAAAGCCGGGCTCCTGATGGACAAGCAAACAAGAGAAGGGATCAGGAGAAGCTCTGACGGCGGAGCGAGAAAATAAGTGCCGATGCACCTTCTTTCCGACGGGTAAAGATGAAGGGATGTGGTGATGAGGAGCCCCGGCTGGTTCCATGCTAATGTGAGGGATGGTCTTACACGCCGCAACATGCAAACACCGGCTTTTGATGTATGGCAGGCTCTGTTTATGGCGTACGCTCCATAAAAAAATAAAAATAAAAAAAAAAGCCGTGAAACTGGACATGTACGTTACTCCGCTAAAACGGATCGTTTCATCTCCACCCCCGCAGAGTTGGTGATGTGTGTTTGTTACTTTGCAGGATTACACAAAGTAACCTGGCAACAAAAAAACACGAGGATGGAATCAGCAGACCTGGAGGAAGTCTGTTCGGTTGTTTCATTTTGTAGAAAAAAAGGCAAATAACAGACATGACACAAAACTATAGGCACAAAACTGGCCCCACTATGGACTGGACTCTCACTATTATGTTAGATCCACTATGGACTGGACTCTCACTGTTATGTTAGATCCACTATGGACTGGACTCTCACTGTTATGTTAGATCCACTATGGACTGGACTCCTACACTATTATGTTAGATCCACTATGGACTGGACTCCCACTATTATGTTAGTTCCACTATGGACTGGACTCTTACACTATTATGTTAGTTCCACTATGGACTGGACTCCCACTATTATGTTAGATCCACTATGGACTGGACTCTCACTGTTATGTTAGATCCACTATGGACTGGACTCTCACTGTTATGTTAGTTCCACTATGGACTGGACTCTTACACTATTATGTTAGATCCACTATGGATTGGACTCCCACTATTATGTTAGATCCACTATGGACTGGACTCTCACTATTATGTTAGATCCACTATGGACTGGACTCTCACTGTTATGTTAGATCTACTATGGACTGGACTCTCACTATTATGTTAGTTCCACTATGGACTGGACTCTTACACTATTATGTTAGATCCACTATGGATTGGACTCTCACTATTATGTTATATCCACTATGGACTGGACTCTCACTATTATGTTAGATCCACTATAGACTAAGCTCTCACTGTTATGTCATATATATATACACATATATATATACATACACACATACATATATATACATATATATATATACATATTATATATACATATATATATATATGTATATATGTATATGTATGTATATATATATATGTATATATGTATGCATGTATATATATATGTATGTATGTATGTATGTAAATTTCAGAATGTGCTCGTTCTATTTTTGTCCAAAGTAAAACAAGAAAACAACCTGGGAATAGATTTTTTCTCCATGCGGCTCTTGAAAACTGAAGAAAGATAAGGAAGACTTCTATAAACAAGTTATCGATGCTTTTGATCAGAAGGATCTGCGTGAAAACTGAAGAAAGATAAGGAAGACTTCTATAAACAAGTTATCGATGCTTTTGATCAGAAGGATCTGCGCATGGACTTCATTTATAAGTTAAGGTAAGACCATAATAACGTTTTTTTTAATTACATGTGCTTTTCATGATGGTATCCTTACATCACACTCAAATTTTTAAGCACAGGCCTAAATTTACCGCATGCCTTTGGTAGGTGCCGGAATGAGATGAGGTTTTAAAGTAATTAGCGCCCCGGCAGCAATTCAAGGAAATACGGTATTTCTATGTTGTGCAAAGGAAATGTCATATTTTTTAGGAAGCTCATCTTGTATTTGACATTGTTTATAGGGTTAGGTGCAATAAATGTTCTACTTCAGCCTAAACCCTTTCGGTCTGCAACATTTTCAATTTCTGAATGTACAATAGTTGATGTAAAACTGTTTATTTTGATGACCACTGACCGAAGAAATAATAAACTAACTAAACTGTACAAAGGAAAACAAACGTCCGACTCTCGGGCGGCAGCACTGATCAAAGCCTAGTTTGTACCTGATCAAATTTGATCTAATTGGAGCTGAATCGTAAAAGGAAGAGGGTCTCAAACTCCGACTTTGATATCGCCCTGAAGACTCCGTGACCGACAGGAAAAGAGCCTTCAAGTACGAGAGACTCCAGAGTAACATAGAAACAAGCTGGAGGCGAAAAAGATGTTTATCATTTTGAAGGAAAATGTTATTATGATTCCGTCCTGGTCTCTCTTATTTCAACATACACAGTGCAGCGGAACTGAAGTATTCTCCTGTCTGGTCGCAGTACATAATGCACACAACAGTAGTGAGTATTATTATCTTCACTTCTGGGTGATTTCAAGCAAAAAACTCTCAACGTTGTACTTCCTTTTTTTTTAATCAACAGAAATTATAAATATCCATGGTTTTTACCCCAAATGAGGCAATTTAACGGCAAAACTTGTTAAAGAAAGTTAAGAACTTGTTTTTTTGTTCCGCCTTTTCACAATGTCTGAATGTCCATCACTCCCATTTAATGCCGCTGACCAATTACATCGTCAAAGCTTGCTAAATGGAAGTAAATAAGCACAGTAGAAGCACTTAAGTGCAGCGGTACTGAAGTATTCTCCTGTCTGGTCGCAGTACATAATGCACACAACAGTAGTGAGTATTATTATCTTCACTTCTGGGTGATTTCAAGCAAAAAACTCAACGTTGTACTTCCTTTTTTTTTTTTTTTAATCAACAGAAGTTACAAATATCCATGGTTTTTACCCCAAATGAGGCAATTTAACGGCAAAACTTGTTAAAGAAAGTTATGTACTTGTTTTTTTGTTCCGCCTTTTCACAATGTCTGAATGTCCATCACTCCCATTTAATGCCGCTGACCAATTACATCATCAAAGCTTGCTAAATGGAAGTAAATAAGCACAGTAGAAGCACTTAAGTGCAGCGGTACTGAAGTATTCTCCTGTCTGGTCGCAGTACATAATGCACACAACAGTAGTGAGTAGTATTATCTTCACTTCTGGGTGATTTCAAGCAAAAAACTTTCAACTTTGTGATTCCTTTTTTTTTTAATCAACAGAAGTTACAAATATCCATGGTTTTTACCCAGAATGAGGCAATTTAACGGCAAAACTTGTTAAAGAAAGTTATGAACTTGTTTTTTTATTCCGCCTTTTCACAATGTCTGAATGTCCATCACTCCCATTTTATGCCGCTGACCAATTACATCGTCAAAGCTTGCTAAATGGAAGTAAATAAGCACAGTAGAAGCACTTAAGTGCAGCGGTACTGAAGTATTCTCCTGTCTGGTCGCAGTACATAATGCACACAACAGTAGTGAGTATTATTATCTTCACTTCTGGGTCATTTCAAGCAAAAAACTCACAACTTTGTGCTTCCTTTTTTTTTTTAATCAACAGAAGTTACAAATATCCATGGTTTTTACCCCAAATGAGGCAATTTAAGGGCAAAATGTGTTAAAGAAAGTTATATACTTGTTTTTTTGTTCCGCCTTTTCACAATGTCTGAATGTCCATCACTCCCATTTTATGCCGCGGACCAATTACATCGTCAAAGCTTGCTAAATGGAAGTAAACAAGCACAGTAGAAGCACTTAAGTCCCATCTTAAAACTCATTCGTACACTCTAGCCCAGGGGTAGGGAACCTATGGCTCTAGAGCCAGATGTGGTTCTTTTGATGACTTCATCTGGCCCTCAGATACATCTTAGCTGGCATTGCTTAACACGATAAGTCAGTGTTTTTCAACATTTTTTGAGCCAATGCACCTTTTTTTCCCCATTGAAAAAATTTTGAGGCACTCCACCAGCGGAAAACATAAAAAAATGGAACTCAGTAGCCGTTATTGACGATAAAAAGTTGTTCTCGCAATAGCTCTTTGTCTCATTGTAGGTGTACTGTCACGACCTGTCACATCACGCCATGACTTATTTTGAGTTTTTTTGGTGTTTTCCTGTTGTGTTTTGCGCTTCTTTTTTTGTTGGCTTTTCCTCTTTTGTTGGTATTTTCCTGTCGCAGTTTCATGTCTTCCTTGAATGCTATTCATCGCACCTGCTTTTGTTTTTACAATCAAGACTATTTAAGTTGTGCGGACGCACTCCTTTGGGTGGACATTGTTGATTGTCTTGCCATGTACGGGTGTACTTTGTGGACGCCATCTGCTCTGCACGCTTTAAGTCCAGCATTCTGTTTTGGTTTACTTGGCAGCTAGTTCAGTTTTAGTTTAATTTTGCTTCAATGCCTTTACTAAGCGGCACTTTCCTTTTGTTTATTTTTGGTTGAATGTAAAACATTGTCATACATTCTAATCCATCCACCCGTTTTTCTACCGCACCCGTTCAAGAAGTCGCATCAATGGTAAGAACTATTTTATTCATTATTGGTTAGCTTCAGAATAACAATGTTATTAAAAAGAAGAAGATACTTATCATACATGTGTGTCGGTTTTAATGAAAATGCACACATTTAGTTGTGAAGTGAATTATATTTATATAGCGCTTTTCTCTAGTGACTTAAGCGTTTTTACATAGTGAAACCCAATATCTAAGTTACATTTTTAAACCAGTGTGGGTGACACTGGGAGCAGGTGGGTAAAGTGTCTTGCCCAAGGACACAACATCAGTGACTAGGATGGCAGAAGCGGGGATTGAACCTGCAACTCTCAAGTTGCTGGCACGGCTGCTCTACCAACCGAGCTGTACCGCCCAAGTTGTATTCAGTGTTAAAAAATATGATATGGCTCTCACGGAAATACATAGTAAAATATTTGGCTTTCATGGCTCTCTCAGCCAAAAAGGTTCCCGACCCCTGCTCTAGCCTTTAAATAGACCCCCTTTTTAGACCAGTTGATCTGCGTTTTTTTTTTTCTTTTTCCAGATTTAGCCATTCCTTAACCACTTTTGACATGTGTTTGGGGTCGTTGTCCTGTTTAAACACACATATGCGCCCAAGACCCGACCTCGGGGCTGATGATTTTAGGTAATCCTCCTTTTTCAGTGCCCCGTTTACTCTCTGGAAAGCACCAGGTCCATTGGCAGCAAACCAGGCCCAGAGCATAATACTACCACCACCATGCTTGACGGTAGGGATGGTGTTCCTGGGATTAAAGCCCTCACCTTTACTCCTCCACACAAATTACTGGGGATTGTGGCCAAACAGAAAAATGTTTGTTTTGTCTGACCAAAAAGCTTTCCTCCTGAAGGTTTTATCTGTGTCCATGTGATGTCAGGTAAACAAAAAAGTAAACATCCGTGAAAAATGCACCAGAAAATGCGATCAACATCAACAGTCTTGGGCAGGGGTAGGGAACCTATGGCTCTAGAGCCAGATGTGGCTCTTTTGATGACTGCATCTGGCTCTCGGATAAATCTGAGCTGACATTGTTTGACACGATAAGTAATGAATAATTCCACTTGTAATCACAGTGTTAAAAATAATGTTCAAAATATAAAACATTCTCATGCATTTTTAATCCATCCACCCATTTTCTACCGCACCTGTTCAAGAAGTTGCGTTAATGGTACGAATGTATGTATTTATTATTGGTTAGTGTGGGGCTTCCCCTCCTGGGGGTTCTTCAGACCACCAAGAACCGACGTGAGACCCTGTTTCAGGGTTACAGAATTGTTTCATTTTTCAATAAGTCTCTCAGTTGCTTTCCAGCAATTGTATTTTTCTCTTTCGTTCTTGCTCGCGCTCTGGCTCCAGCCCCAACCCCGTCTCTCCTCCTGGCTGCTACTTATAAACAGAGCGACAGGTGATTAGATAACAAGGCCCAGGTGGGCCATCTACGCACCTGTCGCTGATTTCAAGGCCGGTCCTGGCACACCCCAGTTCGCTGCAGGCCCGCAGGCCACGCCGCCTCCACGGTTAGCTTCAGAATAACAATGTTATTCCAAAGAATAAGAGACCTATTATACTCTAGAAATGTTGGTCTTAAAAATGCACGCGTTTAGTTGTGTTCAGTGTTAAAAAAAATAAATATTATACGGCTCTTACGGAAATAGATTTTAAAATATTTGGCTTAGGTTCCCGACCCCTGGTCTTGGGACTTCTCTGACACACCTCAGGCTCATGCAGCAGCACGATAAAAACAAACGAGCTATGAGAGGATGAGATCATCTCAACACACAACCAGCATTCTTTAGTCTTCAATCAATCATGTTTATTTCCATTTCCAGACTAACACAACAAATACAAACTTAACTTGTTTAAAAAGCTCTCAAATAAGCTCAACCTATCTTATTTTGGGTCACATGTAACGGTAATTATAATAATAACCAAAAATTGTCATAATCCCTCGGAACAAAGGCAGGATTATTTGCTGGTTTCAGCTAATAGACTGCAAGCTGCAAATGACAAATAATGAAGACAAACAATGAGGCCATTGCGAGAGTGTGGGTTCTTACATCTTTACGCTCTCTAACAACTCCAGTGTCAGTTTTGTACAACACAACACTATGTTTACTCCTCCATATGCAGTTGTCGCTATGAGTTGGGAAATAGATGTAAATATAAACACAATACAAATTATTTGCAAATCATTTTCAACCCATATTCAGTTGAATATGCTACAAAGACAACATATTTGATGTTCAAACTCAAACATTTTTTTGTGTGTGCAATAGATTAACTTTAGAATTTGATGCCAGCGACATGTGACAAAGAAGTTGGGAATGGTGGCAATAAATACTGATAAAGTTGAGGAATGCTCATCAAACACTTATTTGGAACATCCCACAGGTGTGCAGGCTAATTGGGAACAGGTGAGTGCCATGATTGGGTATAAAAACAGCTTCCCAAAAAATGCTCAGTCTTTCACAAGAAAGGATGGGGCGAGGTACACCCCTTTGTCCACAACTGCGTGAGCAAATAGTCAAACAGTTTAAGAACAACGTTTCTCAAAGTGCAATTGCAAGAAATTTAGGGATTTCAACATCTACGCTCCATAATATCATCAAAGGGTTCAGAGAATCTGGAGAAATCACTCCATGTAAGCGGCATGGGCGGAAACCAACATTGAATGACCGTGACCTTCCATCCCTCAGACGGCATTGTATCAAAAACTGACATCAATCTCTAAAGGATATCACCACATGGGCTCAGGAACACTTTAGAAAACCACTGTCACTAAATACAGTTTGTCGCTACATCTATAAGTGCAAGTTAAAGCTCTACTACGCAAAGCGAAAGCCATTTATCAACAACATCCAGAAACGCCGCAGGCTTCTCTGGGCCCGAGATCATCTAAGATGGACTGATGCAAAGCGGAAAAGTGTTCTGTGGTCTGACGAGTCCACATTTCAAATTGTTTGCAACTCATATGGAAACAGGGTTTTTACAAAAGGGCCCATTCAAAAATTAATGCTGAATTATTGTCATGATCTGTGGTCTATCAATCAATTAATGTTTGTTTATATAGCCCTAAATCACAAGTGTCTCAAAGGGCTGCACAAGCCACAACCACATCCGCGGTACAGAGCCCACATAAGGGCAAGGAAAAACTTACCCGAGTGGGACGTCGGTGACAATGACTATGAGAAACCTTGGAGAGGACCGCATATGTGGGTAAACTCCAGCCCTCTAGGGGAGACCGAAAGCAATGGATGTGAAAGTGAAGTCCATAGTGGATCCAACATAACAGTGGGAGTCCAGTCCATAGTGGATCCAATATAGTAGTGAGAGCCCCGTCCATAGTGGAGCCAGCAGGAGACCATCCCAAGCGGAGAAGGGTCAGCAGCGCAGAGATGCCCCCAACTGATGCACAGGTGAGCGGTCCACCCCCGGGTCCCGGCTCTGTACAGCCAGCACTTCATCCATGGCCACTGGACCTGTGTCCCCTCCCCCAAAGAAACCACTATGAAAAAAGTGCAAACAGAAGGCGCACACAAGTCGGGGAACAAACTTGGCTAATAAAACAAAAAAAACTAGCATAAAGGCAGAACTATGGCCATAAAAACTAAAGACACTAACTGTAGCATTTAACAAAAACCAAAACTAACTTGTGGAGATGTGAGCAGGGCAGCATGAACTATGACATGAAATAGGTATGAAACAGAGTGTAGAGTACAGAGTACAATGACGCCAGAATGACTGCCTGGCAACTACAAGCTTAAATAAAAGTGACATGATTATTGACAGGTGCGTGAGTCCAAACGAATCAGGTGCGTGAGTCCAAATGAATCAGGTGAACTAATTGGTCGTCATGGTGACAAAGACAAACAAGAGCGCACAAAGAGTCCAAAAACCAAACAGAACATAACTAAAAAAAAACGTGACCACAGAACAATACATATTAAAACAAAAAATATGTTTGTTTTCTCCCCTCATCTTTTTCCATTTCGCATATATTTTTGAAAAAGGTCCAGAGAACCACTAGGACGGTGCTAAAGAGCCATGGGTTGGCGACCCCCGGTGTAGACATAGCCTTAGGACTAAACTAATAATTACAATAATAATAGTAATAATAGATTTTATTTGTAAAAAGTACTTCACATTGAGCAAACAACCTCAAAGTGCTACAGTGTATTAAAAAAATAATAATAGTAATAATAATAATAGTAATAATAAAAATATAATAAAACATTTATAAAATATAAAAAACTACAACAGCCTAAAAATAAAAAGGCTTTTTTTTTTAAACGAAGGGTTTTTAAACCTGTTTTAAAAGCATCCACAGTCTGAGGTGCCCTCAGTTGGTCAGGGAGAGTGTCTCAAAAATGTTTCTTTTCCACGTGTTCTGTCATTTCTGCACCGAGCCTGTCCGGACTGATGAATAGAGTGCTACAGTGTATTAAAAAAAAAAAATAATAATGATAATAATAAAAATATGATAAAAAAAAAATAAAAATAAAAAACTAGAACAGCCTAAAACTAAAAAGGCTTTTTTAAAAAGAATGGTTTTTTTTTAGCCTTTTTTAAAAGCATCCACAGTCAGTGGTGCCCTCAGGTGGTCAGGGAGAGCATCTCCAAACTGTTTCTTTTCCACGTGTTCTGCCATTTCTGCACCGAGTCTGTCCGGTCTGTTGAATAGAGTGCTACAGTGTATTAAAAAAATAATAATAATGATAATGATAATAATAAAAATATGATAAAAAATGTATAACGAATAAAAAACTAGGACAGCCTAAAACTAAAAAGGCTTTTTTAAAAAGAAGGGTTTTTTAGCCTTTTTTAAAAGCATCCACAGTCTGAGGTGCCCTCAGGTGGTCAGGGAGAGTGTCTCCAAACTGTTTCTTTTCCACATGTTCTGCCATTTCTGCACCGAGCCTGTCCGGACTGATGAATAGAGTGCTACAGTGTATTAAAAAAAATAATAGTAATAAATAATGATAATAATAAAAATATGATAAAAAATATAATAAAAAATAAAAAACTAGAACAGCCTAAAACTAAAAAGGCTTTTTTAAAAAGAAGGGTTTTTTATCCTTTTTTAAAAGCATCCACAGTCGGTGGTGCCCTCAGGTGGTCAGGGAGAGCATCTCCAAACTGTTTCTTTTCCACGTGTTCTGTCATTTCTGCACCGAGCCTGTCCGGACTGATGAATAGAGTGCTACAGTGTATTAAAAAAATAATAATAATAAATAATGATAATAATAAAAATATGATAAAAAATGTATAACAAATAAAAAACTAGGACAGCCTAAAACTAAAAAGGCTTTTTTAAAAAGAAGGGTTTTTTAGCCTTTTTTAAAAGCATCCACAGTCTGAGGTCCCCTCAGGTGGTCAGGGAGAGTGTCTCCAAACTGTTTCTTTTCCACGTGTTCTGTCATTTCTGCACCGAGCCTGTCCGGACTGATGAATAGAGTGCTACAGTGTATTAAAATAAATAAATAATGATAATAATAAAAATATGATAAAAAATTATAAAAAACAAACAACTAGAACAGCCTAAAAATAAAAAGGCTTTTTTAAAAAGAAGGGTTTTTTTTTAGCCTTTTTTAAAAGCATCCACAGTCAGTGGTGCCCTCAGGTGGTCAGGGAGAGCATCTCCAAACTGTTTCTTTTCCACGTGTTCTGTCATTTCTGCACCGAGCCTGTCCAGACTGATGATGAGGAGCAAATCCAAAAGCCATTCCACCCTCCTTATGACTTCTCCTGTTATTACCAGGGACTAATCATTGTGTCTGCGCTGCCTTTTTCTTTATGGCGCATCCAGATATGATCTTGGAGCGCGCGCTGGTGCGAAAATTCTTTTTTTTTATGCTGTTGAATTGTGTCGAGCGGCCAAGAGAAGAAAAGAAAACGTTAATTAGTGGGCGAGGATAAGAGCAAAATGAAATCCGGTTTATGAGAATTTACAGCGCCGTGCTCTGGCTTGTATTCATCCAGGGGAAGGAAATTGAGCCATGAGGCTGATTTGACTTTTAAAAAGGGATGGAAGGGAGAGAAAAAAAAAGACGTCCCGCTTTCTCTCCCATCCTATCACTAATTCAACGCTGTTATTACTTGCATAAGTAGGATTTCATCGTTTTATTCCCGCTCGCCACTGATGTTTAACTTTCAGACGTCCATAGTCGGCTCCATAAGGAGGAGCCGGATGGTTTCACTTGGACTTTTTTTTTTTTTTTGGTCCGATGAAGACAAATAATGAGGCTGAGGTAGCCCAGAAGTTGTAATATGTCCGAGGTCACTGGTGAGACTCTCAGTCCAATCACTGACAACTAGGCCTGGAAAGAAAAAAGCCTTTTTATATACGGCGGAACATTCTCTGACAGCATGGCGCTGACTTGAAAAATACCTAATGGCTTTTTTTGTGTGTTTGTTTTGCTTGTTTTTTAGTCAATGGACTACTTTGAGGAGAAAAGAGTGGGGACATTTTGGAGAAAACACCAGAAAAGAAGCCAAGAACCATTCATGTTTATTCGAATACATTTTTCAACTTGTTTAAGTCGGGGTCCACGTTAATCGATTCATGGTAGTGAAAGGAACTTTGAATGCTCCAGCCTGCCAAAACATTTTGGGCAATTCCATGCTCCTAGCCTGGTGGGAACAGTTTGGAGCAGGACCCTTCCTCTTCCCCAAATGATTGTGCACCATTGCACAAAGCAAGGTCCATAATGACATAGATGACAAGAGTCTTGACTGGCCTGCACAGAGTCCTGACCTGAACCCGAAAGAACACCTTTGGGATGAATTATACTATACCTCCTATGCAAGGAGGTATAGATCCATTGGTGCCAGGACCACCAGAATGTCTCACAGTCTGTATCCCCAGGCTCTGATCTTCCTCTCTGCCTCTTCACCCGGACTGTTCATTAGGAACGCCTGCTCTCTGTTACCAAACATGTTTTGGTAGGACACTAATGGGCGACCAGGTCGTCTTCGAGCAAAACATGCTCATCAGCGGTCGTAAAAAAGCCGTGATTGCAGTGTGGGGCCAGACTGTGATGCCGCATAATAATAAGTGTTTACCACAGCTCTATCCTGCGGCCAAATGCACAAGATCTTTCCTTGAAATATAAATGTGCCACACTTCAGGTTGGAGGGTGGCGACCCGAGTTAAGTCCCGCTGAGAGGATCTGGGATGTTGTGCACACAGGTCATTATGCAAATAAGAAAGCACATGCTGGGTACCAAGAACCCTTCAACCATTACGGTAAACATTTCTAATAGGGCTTTCTGACATCTGCGCGGCAATACTGAGATGAGTTTAGTGATAAACTGCGCATGAATGAAGAGGATGTTTGCTTTGTTACGATGTCCAACAACTTCCTGTGAGGATTTAGTTTGGAGAGGCGAGATAGAGCTATGAGGGGGGGGGGTGTTGGCACAGAGTGTGTATATTAAACACACACATTTACACACACACACTTAAAGAGTGAACACAGAGGGTGACATCAAAGATGTATTCATGTATGCATGAATATCTATTGTTGGCCAACAATGCTTTTATTTTGTATCAGCTATACAGTATCTATCCATCTTTGGGCCATTTGCTTCTTTTAGCTGTTAAATGTCTGTTTTTTTGTTCAACTGTGCATCCAATAATAAACACAATGAACTACTAAAATGTGTTCAGGACCAACTTCGGCATCTTCATTTCATTTTTATACGGGGTTGCTTTTGTAAAGATAACTAATTTGAGTAACAGGACTGAAAGTAACCGGAGTGAGTTTTTAGTACAAAAATATCAAATTGATGAAATATAGCCACATGGCAGTTATACTGATAGCATTTTACATATACATGCACACAAACATATATATAATAAATATGTACACATACATATATATACACATTTATTTAATTTGTGTGTGTATATATATATATATATAATACATTTAAATTAATATATAATATAATGTAAATGTACATATACACACACACACACACACATATATATATATATACACACAAATATATATATATATATATATACACAAATATATATATATATATACACACACACATATACACACATATATACACACACGCACACACACATATATATATATATATATATATATATATCCATCCATTTCCTACCGCTTATTCCCTTTTGGGGTCGCGGGGGGCGCTGGTGCCTATCTCAGCTACAATCGGGCGGAAGGCATGGTACTATATATATATATATATATATATATATATATATATATATACACACACACACACACACACACACACACATACATATATATATACACACACATATACATATATATACACATATATACATACATATACATACACACTCACATATATATACATATATATACACATATATACACACATATATGAACACACATATACACACATATATATACATATATTTATACACACACACATATACACACATATACATATACACACACACATATACATATATATATATATACAAATATATACATACATATACATACACACTCACATATATATACACATATATACACACATTCTTATATATATATACACACATATATATACATATATATATATATACACATATATACATACATATACACATACATACATATACACATACATACATATGTATATATATTTTTTTAAATGTATTTTTTTTTGTCATGAAAAAGGGAGTTTTTTGGGGTTGGTGCACTAATTGTAAGTGTATCTTGTGTTTTTTATGTTGATTTAATAAAAAAATAAAAAAATAAATAAAAAAAACATTTAAAAAAAATTAATATAAAATTATTCTGTGGCACGGTACCAATCGAGCCGCGGCCAGATGGTTGGGGACTACTGCTTTAGAACATAGCTAGCTAGCGGTTTTAGGTTCTTCTAAACCACTAATCCTCGCCTCCACGGCAACAAATACAGTACGATTCTCACAAGTATCATCCCTGCAGCACGAGGAATAGCTAAACATGCTTCACTACACAACGTAGGAAGATACAAAAGCTAACCGCTAACATTAAGCTAGCGCTCCTAAATGTAAACAAATGGGCGGATCTATACGTTCATTGACTGTAACGATACCAACTACAAGAACCATATATAGTGAGCGCAAACCGCATAAAAGGAGAGCCAGACAGCATGTGACATTAACACAAAATAATCCTCGGGCCCTGATGAAATTTATAGGAGCCACTACCAGGTGTGGCCAGGCTGCCAATCAGCGCCAGTTGAGGGGGAAAAGCGCAACACAGGAAATAAATACTAACTAAGGATACATAAGAAGATATGACCGTCACTAAAGTTCTTCTTTGTTTGCAATGAGAAGATGTCAGGTTCAAACACTGATGACATCTATCAAACAGACAAGAAGCAAGGAATCATACAGAGACAGAGTTCAATTTGGCTCAATGAGGAGAGACGTTTGGAGCTGCACACTCAGTTACAATCTCCCTATATACTGTATAAGTTCTTCTTTGATTGCGATAAGAAACATATGTTTAATGTATTATAAAAAATATACATATATGTTCAAATAAAGCCAATAATAAAAACTGTTTTGTGCTCCCTTTTGTTTTGAAACGGATTGAAAAGTATCAAAATACATTTTGTTACCGGTATCAGTACCAAAATATTGGTATCGGGACAACCCTCGGTTTCAGGTATAATCATCAACATAAAAGAAACAAGACCGCATCTGACATTAACACAAAATAATCCTCGAGTCATGATGAAATTTACAGAAGTAGGCTGATTGACAGCCACTACTAATTGTGTCGAGGCCGCCAATCAGCACCAAGTAAGTGGTAAGAGCGCTAAGGGAGACATAAAATAAGAGCGCTACACGGGAAATAAACACAAACTAAGAAAACATAAGCCGTGACTGTCACTAAAGTTCTTTGTTTGCAATAAGAAGATGTCAGGTTCAAACACTGATGACATCTATCAAACAGACAAGAAGCAAGGAATCATGCAAAGACAGAGTTCAATTTGGCTCAATGAGGAGAGACAGTTGGGGCTGCACACTCAGTTACAATCTGCCACTACGCTCTAAGATCCATTCTCACATGCTCCACTATTTATTTGGGAGGTTCGTGGTTACATCACTGCTTCTGAAGAAAGGGGGGGTAATTTCAACAAGCCCCAGTTGGACACAAAATACGATTATTCAGAAAAGGAAATGTGCTGATACTCGTGATAGATAGACAGATAGATAGATAGATAATAGATAGATAGATAGATAGATAGATAGATAGATAGATAGATAGATAGATAGATAGATAGATAGATAGATAGATAGATAGATAGAGAGATAGTACTTTATTGATTCCTTAAGGAGAGTTCGCTCAGGAAAATTAAAAAATCCGCGTCACGGTACTCGATGTTCTGGACACAAACACTGATACGAGACGACTCGCAATCTTGGATTGCATGCTGTCACTTTCAACAGATAAAAAAGTACAACTTCAGCACAATTGATGATAACTATAGCAACGGCCCTTGAACATAAGAGTTGTGTGATAACTTAAACATAATTATTCTTACAGAAACATATGTTTAATGTATTATTAAAACTTCTGTTAAAATTCTGTTAAAACATTTTATTACCGGTATCAGTACCAAAATATTGGTATCGGGACAACCCTCGGTTTCAAGTCTAATCATCAATATAAAAAAAAAAACATAGTGAATGTTTATTGTATTAACATTTTCACTTTTTGAATGTAATTAATGAATTTAATCAACTTTGTGGTCATAGTCCGAGTTAGTGAGCGTTTTACTGCAGAGTTTATTCGGGCTGGTGATCAAGAGGTGGGTTACCAACCAGAATTTTACCCGAGTGTTGATTTGTGATCCCGACACATGCATCTGAAATATCAGCTCGGCATTACCGCAGAAGCAAATAACTTCCTGTGCCAGCCAGGAAACGCATGACCTCAGTTTTCAATCCCATCTCCGAGACCCTTGAAAAGAAGCATTTTACCTTTATGACAAACAGACTTCGGCTTTTCCAGCCCGAGGCGTCACATAAACACTTCTTCCGCCACCGGGCGGACCTTCGGAGACGCGGCGTTGCTCATTTAGCTCGTAAATTGCCCGGCGAGAAACGAGCCAGTCGGAATACGGCGCCGGCTTTGCCTTGAGAGACTTTTCAACAACAACACAAACAACTAAGTTGCAGGTCAGCATCTCACGGCGCCGCCACGGATCATTCGCAGCACCTCGGAATATTTTGATTTCGCCGCCATAAATTGAGAGCGTGAACGTGTATTTTCTGCAGATTGTGGACAGATGTGGATTCAATAAATGCAATTATTGCAAAAATTCCCAGATTTCCAGGCGATTTTTCCCATTCAAAATGAAAAGGCCAATTTTCTAACTTCCAACATTTCCACAATTTTCAACCAATTTTAAACCGTTCCACCTTCAACATATTCCACTCATCCTGGACATTTAAGCTGTTATTATTATTTCCAACGTCAAAAAATGCCAGGAATTCCCAGAATTCCCTTTTTTTCTGGTGATTAGCCCACTTCCGTTCCACCATACTAATATTCCTCTTGATCAGGAGAAAAGAACGTTTTTTGAACAGGAAAAATTCCCGGTTTTCCCAAAATTCCTGGAATTCCTTAGTACCATTTCCCTATTTAAAATGTTACTCCTTCAACATTTCTTGACTGATTTGAAAAATGTCAACATCAACCATTTAAACCAGGGGTCGGGAACCTTTTTGGCTGAGAGAGCCAAGAATCCGAATATTTTTAAATGTATTTCCGTAAGAGCCATAGAATTTTTTTTCAACACTGAACACAACTAAACGCGTGCATTTTTAAGACCAACATTACTAGGGTATAATAGGTCTCTTATTCTTTGTAATAACATGTCGGTGCTTGGTGGTCTGAAGAACCCCCATAATAATAAATAAAGTGCGGTAGAAAAAACGATGGATGAATTTGAATGCATGAGCATGTTTAATATTTTGAACGTTATTTTTATCACTTTGATTACAAGTGGAATTAGTCATTACTTATTGTGTTAAGCAGTGTTAGCTCAGATTTATCCGAGAGCCAGATGCAGTCATCAAAAGAGCCACATCTGGCTCTAGAGCCATAGGTTCCCTACCCCAGATTTCAACTATTCCAGAACATTCAAGTCTTTTAACATGTTCATGTTCCAAAAAATTCCCACTTTTCCCAAAATTCCCAAATTTTCATGAAATTCCCATTGAAATAATATTAGGACATTTTTCAAAGTTCCACAATTCCCACATTTTTATGCGATTCAATCCGTTCCAAATTCAAACTGTTAATCCTATTCAGAAATGGCTGTCTTTCTCTTGAAAACATTCAAAAATTCCCAGATTTCATGGAATTCCAGGTTTTCCGGGACATTTTTCCCATTCAAAATGAATTGGCCATTTTTCTAACTTCCAACATTTTCACAATTTTCAACCAATTTTAAACCGATCCACCTTCAACATATTCCACTCATCCTGGACATTTAAGCTATTATTATTATTATTCTTTCCAACGTCAAAAAATTCCAGGAATTCCCAGAATTCCCTTTTTTTCTGGTGACTACTCCTTCACATTTTTAAACCCACTTCCGTTCCACCATACTAATATTCCTCTTGATCAGGAGAAAAGAACAGTTTTTTAACTGGAAAAATTCCCGGTTTTCCCAAAATTCCTGGAATTCCTTGGTACCATTTCCCTATTTAAAATGTTACCACTTCAGCATTTCTTGACTGATTTGAAAAATTTCAATATCAACCATTTAAACTATTCCAGAACATTCAAGTCTTTTAACATGTTCCAAAAAATTCCCACTTTTCCCGAAATTCCCAAATTTCCATGAAATTCCCATTGAAATCAATAGGACATTTTTCAAAGTTCCATAATTCCCACATTTTTATGCGATTCAGTCCATTCCAACTTCAAACTGTTCTTCCTATTCAGGAATGGCGCTCTTTCTCTTGAAAATTTTTCAAAAATTCCCAGATTTCCCATAATTCCAGGTTTTCCGGGACATTTTTCCCACTCAAAATGAATTGGCCATTTTTCTAACTTCCAACATTTCCACATTTTAAACAGATTCAAACCATTCCACCTTCAACATATTCCCCTCATCCTGGACATTAGAGCAATTATTTTTTCCAATGTCCAAAAAATTCCAGAAATTCCCAGAATTCTCTTTTTTGACTTTTTTCTGGCGACTACTCCTTCCACATTTTTCAACCCACTTCAACCGTTCCACCATCCTAACATTCCTCTTAAAACGAAAAAAAAAAACAGTTTTTTTAACTGGAAAAATTCCCGGTTTTCCCGAAATCCCTGGAATTCCTTAGTACCATTTCTCAATTAAAAATGTTACTAATGCAACATTTCTTGACCGATTTGAAAAACTCCAACACTAACCATTTAAACTCTTCCAGAACATTCAAGTCTTTTAACATGTTCCAAAAAATTCCCACTTTTCCAGAAATTCCCAGATTTCAAAGAAATTCCCATTGAAATGAATAGGACATTTTTCAAAGTTCCACAATTCCCACATTTTTTTATCCGATTCCATCCGTTCCAACTTCAAAATATTCAGCCTGTTCGGGAATCGCAGGCTTTTCCTTGAAAAATTCCCGAAATCCCTGATTTCCGGGACATTTTTTTCCCCATGCAAACTCAACAGGCCATTTTTCTAACTTTCACCATTTCCACATTTTTCAAACTGATTCAAACCGTTCCACCTTCAACATATTCCACTCATCCTGGAAATGTAAGCTATTATTATTATTGTTTCCAACTTCAAAATATTTCCAGGAATTCCCAGAATTCCCTTATTTTCAAACCCTTTTTTGACCCTTTTTTCTGGCGACTACTCCATCCACATTTCCACCCCAACCGTTTCACCGTCCGAACATTCCTCTTAATCAGGACGGACACAGTTTTTTTTTAACTGGAAAAATTCCCCGTTTTCCCGAAATTCCCGTAATTCCTTAATACCATTTCTAAATTAAAAATGTTACTACTTCCACTTTTCTCGACCGATTTGAAAAATTCCAACACCAACCATTGAAGTCTTGACATTTCTAAAAAATTACCACTTTTCGCAAATTTCCATGACATTCCCATTGACATGAATAGGACATTTTTCAAAGTTCCACAATTCCCACATTTATTTTTTTTTCCGATTCAATCCGTTCCAACTTCAAAATATTCAGCCTGTTCGGGAATTGCAGGCTTTCCCTTGAAAAATTACAAAAATCCCTGATTTCATAGATTTCCGGGACATTTTTTCCCCATTCAAACTCAACAGGCCATTTTTCTAACTTTCACCATTTCCACATTTTTCAAACTGATTCAAACCATTCCACCTTCAACATATTCCACTCATCCTGGAAATTCAAGCTATTATTATTATTGTTTCCAACTTCAAAACATTTCCAAGAATTCCCAGAATTCCCTTATTTTCAAACCCCTTTTTTGACCCTTTTTTCTGGCGACTACTCCATCCACATTTCCACTTCAACAGTTTCACCGTCCGAACATTCCTCTTAATCAGGACGGACACAGTTTTTTTTTAAACTGGAAAAATTCCCGGTTTTCCCGAAATTCCTGGAATTCCTTAATGCCATTTCTAAATTAAAAATGTTACTACTTCCATTTTTCTCGACCGATTTGAAAAATTCCAACACCAACCATTGAAGTCTTAACATTTCTAAAAAAATTACCACTTTTCGCAAATTTCCATGACATTCCCATTGACATGAATAGGACATTTTTCAAAGTTCCACAATTCCCACATTTTTTTTTTTATCCGATTCAATCCGTTCCAACTTCAAAATATTCAGCATGTTCGGGAATTGCAGGCTTTCCCTTGAAAAATTACAAAAATCCCTGATTTCATAGATTTCCGGGACATTTTTTCCCCCATTCAAACTCAATAGGCCATTTTTCTAACTTTCACCATTTCCACATTTTTCAAACTGATTCAAACCGTTCCACCTTCAACATATTCCACTCATCCTGGAAATTCAAGCTATTATTATTGTTTCCAACTTCAAAACATTTCCAGGAATTCCCAGAATTCCCTTATTTTCAAACCCCTTTTTTGACCCTTTTTTCTGGCGACTACTCCATCCACATTTCCACTTCAACCGTTTCACTGTCCGAACATTCCTCTTAATCAGGACAAAGTTTTTTTTTTCAACTGGAAAAATTCCCGGTTTTCCCGAAATTCCTGGAATTCCTTAATGCCATTTCTAAATTAAAAATTTTACTACTTCCACTTTTCTCGACCAATTTGAAAAATTCCAACATCAACCATTGAAGTCTTAACATTTCAAAAAAATTACCACTTTTTCCAAATTTCCATGACATTCCCATTGAAATGAATAGGAAAGTTTTCAAAGTTCCACAATTCCCACATTTTTTTTTTTATCCGATTCAATCCGTTCCAACTTCAAAATATTCAGCCTGTTCGGGAATTGCAGGCTTTCCCTTGAAAAATTACAAAAATCCCTGATTTCATAGATTTCCGGGACATTTTTTCCCCATGCAAACTCAACAGGCCATTTTTCTAACTTTCACCATTTCCACATTTTTCAAACTGATTCATACCGTTCCACCTTCAACATATTCCACTCATCCTGGAAATTCAAACTATTATTATTATTGTTTCCAACTTCAAAACATTTCCAAGAATTCGCAGAATTCCGTTATTTTCAAACCCCTTTTTTGACCCTTTTTTCTGGCGACTACTCCATCAATATTTCCACTTCAACCGTTTCACCGTCCGAACATTGCTCTTAATCAGGACAGACACAGTTTTTTTTTTACTGGAAAAATTCCCGGTTTTCCCGAAATTCCTGGAATTCCTTAATGCCATTTCTAAATTAAAAATGTTACTACTTCCACTTTTCTCGACCGATTTGAAAAATTCCAACACCAACCATTGAAGTCTTAACATTTCTTAAAAAATTACCACTTTTCGCAAATTTCCATGACATTCCCATTGACATGAATAGGACATTTTTCAAAGTTCCACAATTCCCACATTTTTTTTTTTATCCGATTCAATCCGTTCCAACTTCAAAATATTCAGCCTGTTCCGGAATTGCAGGCTTTCCCTTGAAAAATTACAAAAATCCCTGATTTCATAGATTTCCGGGACATTTTTTCCCCATTCAAACTCAACAGGCCATTTTTCTAACTTTCACTATTTCCACATTTTTCAAACTGATTCAAACCATTCCACCTTCAACATATTCCACTCATCTTGGAAATTCAAGCTATTATTATTGTTTCCAACTTCAAAACATTTCCAGGAATTCCCAGAATTCCCTTATTTTCAAACCCCTTTTTTGACCCTTTTTTCTGGCGACTACTCCATCCACATTTCCACTTCAACCGTTTCACCGTCCGAACATTCCTCTTAATCAGGACAGACACAGTTTTTTTTTTACTGGAAAAATTCCCGGTTTTCCCGAAATTCCTGGAATTCCTTAATGCCATTTCTAAATTAAAAATGTTACTACTTCCACTTTTCTCGACCGATTTGAAAAATTCCAACACCAACCATTGAAGTCTTAACATTTCTTAAAAAATTACCACTTTTCGCAAATTTCCATGACATTCCCATTGACATGAATAGGACATTTTTCAAAGTTCCACAATTCCCACATTTTTTTTTTTATCCGATTCAATCCGTTCCAACTTCAAAATATTCAGCCTGTTCCGGAATTGCAGGCTTTCCCTTGAAAAATTACAAAAATCCCTGATTTCATAGATTTCCGGGACATTTTTTCCCCATTCAAACTCAACAGGCCATTTTTCTAACTTTCACCATTTCCACATTTTTCAAACTGATTCAAACCATTCCACCTTCAACATATTCCACTCATCTTGGAAATTCAAGCTATTATTATTGTTTCCAACTTCAAAACATTTCCAGGAATTCCCAGAATTCCCTTATTTTCAAACCCTTTTTTGACTATTTTTTCTGGCGCCTACTCCATCCACATTTCCACTTAAACCGTTTCACTGTCCGAACATTCCTCTTAATCAGGACAGAAAGTTTTTTTTGAACTGGAAAAATTGCCGGTTTTCCCGATGTTCCTGGAATTCCTTAATGCCATTTCTAAATTAAAAATGTTACTACTTCCACTTTTCTCGACCGATTTGAAAAATTCCAACACCAACCATTGAAGTCTTAACATTTCTAAAAAAATTACCACTTTTTCCAAATTTCCATGACATTCCCATTGACATGAATAGGAAAGTTTTCAAAGTTCCACAATTCCCACATTTTTTTTTTTTCCGAGTCAATCCGTTCCAACTTCAAAATATTCAGCCTGTTCGGGAATTGCAGGCTTTCCCTTGAAAAATTACAAAAATCCCTGATTTCATAGATTTCCGGGACATTTTTTCCCCATGCAAACTCAACAGGCCATTTTTCTAACTTTCACCATTTCCACATTTTTCAAACTGATTCAAACCGTTCCACCTTCAACATATTCCACTCATCCTGGAAATTCAAGCTATTATTGTTATTGTTTCCAACTTCAAAACATTTCCAGGAATTCCCTTATTTTCAAACCCTTTTTTGACCCTTTTTTCTGGCGACTACTCCATCCACATTTCCACTTCAACAGTTTCACCGTCCGAACATTCCTCTTAATCAGGACAGAAAAAGTTTTTTTTAACAGGAAAAATTCCCGGTTTTCCCGAAATTCCTGGAATTCCTTAATGCCATTTCTAAATTAAAAATGTTACTACTTCCACTTTTCTCGACCGATTTGAAAAATTCCAACACCAACCATTGAAGTCTTAACATTTCTAAAAAAATTACCACTTTTCCCAAATTTCCATGACATTCCCATTGACATGAATAGGACATTTTTCAAAGTTCCACAATTCCCACATTTTTTTTTTTTCCGAGTCAATCCGTTCCAACTTCAAAATATTCAGCCTGTTCGGGAATTGCAGGCTTTCCCTTGAAAAATTACAAAAATCCCTGATTTCATAGATTTCCGGGACATTTTTTCCCCATTCAAACTCAACAGGCCATTTTTCTAACTTTCACCATTTCCACATTTTTCAAACTGATTCAAACCATTCCACCTTCAACATATTCCACTCATCCTGGAAATTCAAGCTATTATTGTTATTGTTTCCAACTTCAAAACATTTCCAGGAATTCCCTTATTTTCAAACCCTTTTTTGACCCTTTTTTCTGGCGACTACTCCATCCACATTTCCACTTCAACAGTTTCACCGTCCGAACATTCCTCTTAATCAGGACAGAAAAAGTTTTTTTTAACAGGAAAAATTCCCGGTTTTCCCGAAATTCCTGGAATTCCTTAATGCCATTTCTAAATTAAAAATGTTACTACTTCCACTTTTCTCGACCGATTTGAAAAATTCCAACACCAACCATTGAAGTCTTAACATTTCTAAAAAAATTACCACTTTTCCCAAATTTCCATGACATTCCCATTGAAATGAATAGGACATTTTTCAAAGTTCCACAATTCCCACATTTTTTTATCCGATTCAATCCGTTCCAACTTCTGTTCAGGAATCGCAGGCTTTCTTGAAAAATTCCCAAAATCACTGATATCCGGGACATTTTTTTCCCCATTCAAACTCAATAGGCCATTTTTCTAACTTTCACCATTTCCACATTTTTCAAACTGATTCAAACCGTTCCACCTTCAACATATTCCACTCATCCTGGAAATTCAAGCTATTATTATTATTGTTTCCAACTTCAAAACATTTCCAAGAATTCCCAGAATTCCCTTATTTTCAAACCCTTTTTTGACCATTTTTTTCTGGCGACTACTCCATCCACATTTCCACTTCAACAGTTTCACCGTCCGAACATTCCTCTTAATCAGATGGACAAAGTTTTTTTTGAAGTGGAAAAATTCCCGGTTTTCTTGAAATTCCTGTAATTCGTTAATGCCATTTCTAAATTAAAAATGTTACTACTTCCACTTTTCTCGACCAATTTGAAAAATTCCAACACCAACCATTGAAGTCTTAACATTTCTAAAAAATTACCACTTTTCGCAAATTTCCATGACATTCCATTGACATGAACGGGAAATTTTTCAAAATCCCCCCTTTCCCACATTTTGTATCCGATTCAATCTGTTCTAACTTCAAAATATTCAGCCTGTTTAAAATTGTGTGCTCTCCTTACAACATTTAAAAAGAAAAATCCCGATTTCTAGGAATTCCCAGTTTTCAGGGAAATGTTTACCCTTTTTGTAAACTTCACAATTCGCACATTTTTCAACCGATTCAAACCATTCCAACATCAACACATTCCACTCACACTTTCCCAAGTTCCAAACCAAATTCCGTTTTCCTGAAAAGTCAAACTCTTCAACATTCAAACCATTCCAACATTCAAACTACGTTCCGTCAGAATTTCAGTTCAACTTCAGCATTGCGGGAATTCACACAGCAATTCCTTCAGGAATTGCCTTTTGGAGTCCGTGAGTACTTTTTATATCCCCGTAAGGAAAACACAGACCTAAGGATTATCCAATGAATAACACTGATTTAAAAAACCGCAACAAAAAACAGCCCAACAAAGTAAATGTAAGTGTCTGTTTATTTTTATTAAACTCCTGGGGTTTTTTATTTGAACTGGAGGTGATATACGCCGTTACACAAAAGCACTAACAACGTTATTTTGCAAGTTTCCGTGCTGAGAACAAATGAAACGATGTGACAATAAAATCTCCAGATGAAAATGCTCCTATGAAAAACCACATTTTTATATACAAACAATATTAAAACCATCATTTACGGGCGGTTATTTAGTGGGCTGCAGAGATCCCAGTGAATCTGAACTAATGCTTGTATAAATCATGGACAATGAACGGGTGTTGTTGACATATTATCTGGTATTTTTGAAACTGTGCTCGTTTGAAGTTAATACTGTACTCGGAAATCATTTTCTGACATGCAAGTTGAACAGAGCAGACATTTAGTATGTGGACTATGGCTATGAGTTGCTGTTATTTTCCCTTGGCCTCAGTCTGGACCCCCTCTCCATGTACCCAGGCATAGACCGATTTATTTTATTTTTATTGTTTTCTCCCACCCCCCCCCCCCCCCCCCCCACTTGTTTACCTGTTTCTCACCTTTTTTGTAAGGGGTGCCAGAAGTTGGCAGACCTGTCAGCGATCCTGTTCTGTCTCCCTGTAATGTTTGTCTGATCTTGAATGGGATTGTGCCGAAAATTTTAAATTTCCCCTCAGGGATTAATAAAGAAAGTGTTATGATTTACATTTTTGAGTCTGTTTGTGTTTTCTGTTAGTTTTGGACTCCTTTTGTGATTGTTTGTGCACCTGGGAGTTAGTTTCGTCACCATAGTAACGTATTTTTTGCACCTGCCGCTTGTTCCGGTCGCACACCTGTGTTTTTGGTAATTACTGCCTTCATTGTTCATTCAGTCTGGCTTCATAATTTGTTTTCGCGCAACAAGTAATGACTTCTGTTTTCCTGCCAGCTTCCACGCTAGGTCCTTTTGTTTATGCTAGCTCCCATGCTAAGCGCCTGTTTTTCTAGCTCTCATGCTAGCTCCTTTGGTTTTGTCTCAGTCTGATTTATATTTTAAATAAATCATTTGTTCTTACCTTCACGCTGTATTCAAAGCCCGACTGCATCCTTGGGAGAACTAACCCGCATCACCATGCGACCCGATCGTTACAGTATGTCTGATTCTGATTCTGATTAAATACTTCAATGATTAATAAATAGATTGACTCATTCATATATATATATATATATGTGTGTATTTATGAAAAATTATTAGGTCTCTGTTTTTTTGGATGATGTGGTCCTGATGGCTTCATCTTCAGCTCTCGCTGGATCGGTTCGCAGCCGAGTGTGAAGCGACTGGGATGAGAATCAGCACCTCCAAGTCCGAGTCCATGGTTCTCGCCCGGAAAAGGGTGGAGTGCCACCTCCGGTTTGGGGAGGAGATCTTACCCCATGTGAAGGAGTTCAAGTACCTTGGAGTTCTGTTCAAAAGTGAGGGAAGAGTGGATCGTGAGATCGACAGATGCAGCGTCTTCAGTAATGCGGATGCTGTATCGATCCATTGTGGTGAAGAAGGAGCTGAGCCGGAAGGAAAAGCTCTCAATTTACCGGTCGATCTACGTTCCAATCCTCATCTATGGTCAGGAGCTTTGGGTTATGACCGAAAGGACGAAGGGGCCGAAATGAGTTTCCTCCGCCGGGTGGCGGGGTTCTCCCTTAGAGATAGGAGCCAGGTGAGGTGGTTTGACCATCTGGTCAAGATGCCACCAAAAGCCTCCCGAGATAGGTGTTTAGGGCACGGGGAAGACCCAGGACACGTTGGGAAGACTATGTCTCCCGGCTGGCCTGAGATGACCTCGGGATCCCCTAGGAGGAGCTGGACAAAGTGGCTGGGGAGAGGGAAGTCTGGGCTTCTCTGCTTAGGCTGCTGCCCCCGTGACCTGACCTCGGATAAGCGGAAGAAAATGGATGTATATTTATGAAAAATATGTTTTTGTTAGGAAGTTGAATGTGTTTAAAGATAATACCAGCACGTTTAACGCATATAGATTTATGTATTTTGTGAAGACAAATAAATAAGACAAAACAAGATCCGGGCAACGGATCATAACATTGTGCATGCTAGCTTTCTGAGACTTATTTTGTTGCAAGGCAGGATGGATCAGATCTTTTATTGTGAAGACAGGAACTGTGCAGTCGATATTTAGAGTTTTGACGGGAGGTACGGCGCGAGAATCTGTTGAAATAAAAAAAATTCCCGTCTTCCTGTCGGTCATTTTTTCTCGTTTTGTCGTTTAGTATTGATACCATGAATTGATTAATGTGGACCCCGACTTAAACAAGTTGAAAAACTTATTCGGGTGTTACCATTTAGTGGTCAATTGTACGGAATATGTACTGTACTGTGCAATCTACTAATAAAAGTAATAAAAGTATCAATCAAACCCACTGTGACGGACTCTTGCCGTCGTGCGGGTTCCCAGGACCATCAAGGAAGGACATTGCTTGAGCAGGTTTGACTTGCTATATTTTTTAATAAGCTCTGTCTGCAGGTCTGGTCGCTTTTCAGCTCCTTCCACCACTGCTCGCTCCTCGGTCGCCCAGTCGCCGTATGCTCTCTGTCTCTTCTGCTCTTTCTTCACTGCTGCAGGTGCTGCATGCTCTCCAACTCCTTCTGCCCCATTCTCTCCTCCTTCTCCCCTTTTATACATCAGGAGGAGATACGTCAATCGTGTCCAGGTGCACGATCCACACACCTAATCTCGGTTGCGGCGTCGCTCCCGGCACATTCCGCCTATCTGCTCGCCCACATTCTCCACCTCCTTGCCGCCCTGCCCCGCTACTCATTCGCCGGCTCCGCTTCTTCACACCCACCTTTAGTAAAATTGTTATCCTAAATATCCTTCAATATATTGTTGTTCTAATTCTTCAGCTTTTCTTTGTCTTGTCACCGTGTGAACTTTTGCCTGTGACTAAAAGAGTCAAAACACGACACTGCCTCCAGTCAAGCGTTTCCCATGAGGTTGGCATGCTAAAGGTTTGCCATCAGGGCACCGTTTCTGAGCGCTGTAGACAATGGATCAGCTGTTGCCTTCAGGCTTTCGTCGAAAATAAATAACACTGAGGGCACGGAGAGGTTGCCTAAGCTTTGAGTGGCACTTTTCTTTTATCCCCAACATGGAAGGAATCCAAAAAGTTCGCTCACAGGCCAACTGCTGCAAAAAAAAAAAACATGCAAAATGCAGACACTAACGTGTGCTCTTAGTGGATACCATGACGTGTTCATAGTGGATACCATGACGTGTTCATAGCGGATACATGATGTGTGTTCATAGCGGATACCATGACGTGTGTTCATAGCGGATACCATGACGTGTTCATAGTGGATACCATGACGTGTTCATAGTGGATACCATGACGTGTGTTCATAGTGGATACCATGACGTGTTCATAGTGGATACCATGACGTGTGTTCATAGTGGATACCATGACATGTGTTCATAGTGGATACCATGACATCTTCATAGAGGATACCATGCGATTTGTTCATAGTGGATACTATGACGTGTGTTCATAGTGGATACCATGACGTGTGTTCATAGCGGATACCATGACGTGTTCATAGCGGATACCATGACGTGTTCATAGCGGATACCATGACGTGTTCATAGCGGATACCATGACGTGTGTTCATAGTGGATACCATGACGGTGTGTTCATAGTGGATACCATGACGTGTTCATAGTGGATACCATGACGTGTTCATAGTGGATACCATGACGTGTTCATAGTGGATACCATGACGTGTGTTCATAGTGGATACCATGACGTGTGTTCATAGTGGATACCATGACATGTGTTCATAGTGGATACCATGACATGTGTTCATAGTGGATACCATGACATCTTCATAGAGGATACCATGCGATTTGTTCATAGTGGATACTATGACGTGTGTTCATAGTGGATACCATGACGTGTGTTCATAGTGGATACCATGATGTGTTCATAGTGGATACCATGACGTGTGTTCATAGTGGATACCATGACGTGTGTTCATAGTGGATACCATGACGTGTTCATAGTGGATACCATGACGTGTGTTCATAGTGGATACCATGACGTGTGTTCATAGTGGATACCATGACGTGTTCATAGTGGATACCATGACGTCTGTTCATAGTGGATACCATGACGTGTGTTCATAGTGGATACCATGACGTGTGTTTCATAGTGGATACCATGACATGTGTTCATAGTGGATACCATGACATCTTCATAGAGGATACCATGCGATTTGTTCATAGTGGATACTATGACGTGTGTTCATAGTGGATACCATGACGTGTGTTCATAATGGATACCATGACGTGTGTTCATAGTGGATACCATGACGTGTGTTCATAGTGGATACCATGACATGTGTTCATAGTGGATACCGTGCCGTGTGTTCATAGTGGATACCGTGACGTGTGTTCATAGTGGATACCGTGACATGTGTTCATAGTGGATACCATGACGTGTGTTCATAATGGATACCATGACGTGTGTTCATAGTGGATACCATGACGTGTGTTCATAGTGGATACCATGACGTGTGTTCACAGTGGATACCATGACGTGTGTTCATAGTGGATACCATGACATGTGTTCATAGTGGATACCATGACATGTGTTCATAGTGGATACCATGATGTGTGTTCATAGTGGATACCATGATGTGTGTTCATAGTGGATACCATGACGTGTGTTCATAGTGGATACCGTGATGTGTGTTCATAGTGGATACCATGACGTGTGTTCATAGTGGATACCATGACGTGTGTTCATAGTGGATACCATGACGTGTGTTCTTAGTGGATACCATGACGTGTGTTCATAGTGGATACCATGACTTGTGTTCATAGTGGATAACATGACATGTCTTCATAGAGGATACCATGCGATTTGTTCATAGAGGATACCATGACATGTGTTCATAGAGGATACCATGTGATTTGTTTATGGAGGATACCATGACGTGTTCATCGTGGATACCATGACATGTTCATAGAGGATACCATGCGATTTGTTCATAGAGGATACCATGACATGTTCATAGTGGATACCATGACGTGTGTTCATAGTGGATACAATGACGTGTGTTCATAGTGGATACCATGACGTGTGTTCATAGTGGATACCATGACGTGTGTTCATAGTGGATACCGTGACATGTGTTCATAGTGGATACCATGACGTGTGTTCATAGTGGATACCATGACGTGTGTTCATAGTGGATACCATGACGTGTGTTAATAGTGGATACCATGACGTGTGTTCATAGTGGATACCATGACGTGTGTTCATAGTGGATACCATGCCGTGTGTTCATAGTGGATACCATGACGTGTGTTCATAGTGGATACCATGACGTGTGTTCATAGTGGATACCATGACGTGTGTTCATAGTGGATACCATGACGTGTGTTCATAGTGGATACCATGACGTGTGTTCATAGTGGATACCATGACGTGTGTTAATAGTGGATACCATGACGTGTGTTCATAGTGGATACCATGACGTGTGTTCATAGTGGATACCATGACGTGTGTTCATAAAGGATACCATGTGATTTGTTCATAGTTGATACCATGACGTGTGTTCATAGAGAATACCATGACATGTTCATAGTGGATACTATGACGTGTGTTCATAGTGGATACCATGACATGTGTTCATAGAGGATACCATGCGATTTGTTCATAGAGGATACCATGACATGTGTTCATAGAGGATACCATGTGATATGTTTATGGAGGATACCATGACGGGTGTTCATAGAGGATACCATGCGATTTGTTCATAGTGGATGTCATGGTATTTGTTCTTGGTGCATACCCTGGTATTTGTTCATAGGGGATACCATGGGATTTGTTCTTAGTGGATACCCTATTTATTTTAAGTCTATACCCTATTTGTTTTAGCAGATACCATAAAATGTGTTCATAGTGGATGCCATGGTATTTGTTCATAGTTGATACCCTGGAATTCGTTCTTAGTGGAAATCATGCTATATAAGGCAGCGGACTCTCCCAAATGATAATAAACACCTCCCAGTCAACTACTAGTAACATCTCTAAGAGCCCGTTGACGTTCTAGAAACAAACGGCAGCTCAGCTAGCTCACAGTCCTTGAGGGGAAGGCTAATTAGCTTTTAGCTAACGTTAGCTCACTGTGCGGGTGTGTGTGTGCGTGTGTGTTGTACGGACAGCAAAGCCTTGTCTGTCTGAGAGAAAGACAAGCAATATTGACTTACAGTTAAAAACTAAGTTATTTCACTTGACTTCTGTAATAATTGAGCTGAGCAGCATTAAAACAACATTATGTTTAATGAAGAGTTTTTGTCTGAGAGTGGATATAATAATGTAACCATCATAAAGCCTACATGAACTCCATGGTGTTCAGGAATGAATAGTCTCTCCTATTGCTATTGTACTATTTATTTCAGCTATAGTTACATTAATTATTAGTAATGTAGCAGCCTTGTTTTGAATGGCAGGGTCCCTGCTATCACATGCTGATAAAAAATATAACATTTACATAACAAAAATCAACTACAGCCTTCCCAAACACTGTAATAAATTAAGCAGACACCCCAAAAGGGACAAGCAGTAGAAAAAATTAAGCAGACACCCCAAAAGGGACAAGCAGTAGAAAATGGATGGATGGAGTTGAGCATGTCAGCATGTGGCCCCACTTTTAACTCTTTTTTTTTTCCAAACGCTTATTGTAAACGCTTACATACACCAAGTCATTAATTTGACTTTGTAAGTTATTATTTTCGTATCGCAGGTAACTAGGACTGTTTTGTTTTTACTTTACGGGAAAAATATCGAGATATATATCGTATATCGCCATTCAGCAAATGGAGCGGAAAACACAACCAAAAGTTGTAGGCTTCTTCACGCGACGAAGACGGCCTACTTCACTACAGTCTGTAGTCTATTGCCCCCCCAGGCTGTGGCGGCAGCGATGAGGTGGAGACGTGATGGCGAGTTACACCGATCCTCACACCCCCCACCCCCCGCCCTGGTCCCCTCCCCCTGGAGAGTCACCACCTTGACTAACACATTTTCTGGGGTAAACACTATATATAGGTAAAGTAGTATCTATCACATACATAACAACATGTGATATTTACGTATTTTGCTCCTTTTAAGCAATACCGGAACTTATTTGACAAAATAATGTTATACCGTATTTCCTTGAATTGCCGCCGGGGCGCTAATTAATTTAAAACCTCTTCTCACTCCGACGTTTACCAAAGGCATGTGCTTATAAATTTGAGTGTGATGTAAGGATACCATCATGAAAAGCACATTTGATTAAAAAAACGTTATTATGGTCTTACCTTTACTTATAAATGAAGTCCATGCGCAGCTCCTTCTGATCAAAAGCATCGATAACTTGTTTATAATAGTCTTCCTTATCTTTCTTCAGTTTTAAAAGTCTCTCTGTCTCGATGGAGATCTTCCTTTATTAACTTCTGTTTCGATTGAAAGTCCAGTTTAGAAAACTGTTTTATTTTGGATATGTAATCCTCCATGTTAAAAGTGCAAGCGAGAGAAAAAAAACAATAGCTGCTTGTTGTCACTTCTTCTGCGGGAGCCATTTAATGACTCATATTTGACACACGCAGCTACGGTATATTAACAAAACATAGCTGCTTACTGTTCTTTTTAGCATATTCAATAGAATTATAAAAATATTTTTTTTATAATCCCAGCAGGCTATAGCGGTGTTCTACCTACTTCTTTTTTCTAAAACACACACACATCCTGTCTTTTGTGAAATCGGGGCTCCATGAGCCGCCGCAGTCACCGTCAATAACGCAGTTCCACAAACCGAGCAGTCGCTCCCGCGGCCATCCATTATCCGCAGTAATTATCAGCAGCAACTTTAAATGGCAGAACCATTCATCAACTTCCCCCCCTCCCCCCCCCACTCATTTTTCTTTAATGAAGTCTAATGTGTTAATGAACGAGAGGCACCAATTCAATTCTGTTTCCTATTTGAAAAGACACCAAAGAAGTGAAGTTAATTATTTTTATATAGCGCTTTTCTCTACTGACTCAAAGCGCTTTTACATCGTGAAACCCACTATCTAAGTTACATTTGAACCAGTGTGGGTGACACTGGGGACAGGTGGGTCAAGTGTCTTGCCCAAGCGGGAATCGAACCTGGAACTCCCACTCTGCCAACCGAGCCATATTGCCCCAAGAAACCATGATGACCCTGTATGCTAAATAGCAAAGCTAGTGTTTGTGTCGTATGTCTTTAAAAACAGCAGAGCGCTCCTGTCATATAAAGCATCTTTGGCCAGTGTTTTTGTGTTGTATGTCTTTAAAAACAGCAGAGCACTCCTGTCATATAAACAATCTTTGAACCAGTGTTTTAGTGCAGTATGTCCTTAAAAACAGCAGAGCGCTGTTGTTATAGAAAACGTCTTTGGCCAGTGTTTTTGTGCAGTATGTCCTTAAAAACATCAGAGCGCTGTTTTTATAGAAAACGTCTTTGGCCAGTGTTTTTGTGCAGTATGTCCTTAAAAACAGCAGAGCGCTCTTGTTATAGAAAACGTCTTTGGCCAGTGTTTTTGTGCAGTATGTCCTTAAAAACATCAGAGCGCTGTTTTTATAGAAAACGTCTTTGGCCAGTGTTTTTGTGCAGTATGTCCTTAAAAACAGCAGAGCGCTGTTGTTATAGAAAACGTCTTTGGCCAGTGTTTTTGTGCAGTATGTCCTTAAAAACATCAGAGCGCTGTTTTTATAGAAAACGTCTTTGGCCAGTGTTTTTGTGCAGTATTTACTTAAAAACAGCAGAGCGCTCTTGTTATAGAAAACATCTTTGGCCAGTGTTTTTGTGCAGTATGTCCTTAAAAACAGCAGAGCGCTCTTGTCATATAAAGCATCTTTGGCCAGTGTTTTTGTGCAGTATGACCTTAAAAACAGCAGAACACTCCTGTCATATAAACAATCTTTGGCCAGTGTTTTTGTGTTGTATGACCTTAAAAACAGCAGAGCACTCTTGTCATATAAACGATCTTTGACCAGTGTTTTTGTGCAATATGTCCTTAAAAACAGCAGAGCGCTCTTGTTATATAAAGCAACTTTGGCCAGTGTTTTTGTGTTGTATGCCCTTAAAAACAGCAGAGCACTCCTATCATATAAACAATCTTTGACCAGTTGTTTTGTTCAGTATGTCCTTAAAAACAGCAGAGCGCTCTTGTTATATAAAGCATCTTTGGCCAGTGTTTTTGTGTTGTATGCCCTTAAAAACAGCAGAGCACTCCTATCATATAAACGATCTTTGACCAGTGTTTTTGTGCAGTATGTCCTTAAAAAATAGCAGAGCGCTCTTGGTATATAAGGCATCTTTGGCCAGTGTTTTTGTGTTGTATGCTCTAAAAACAGCAGAGCGCTCCGGTCATATAAAAGATCTTTGACCAGTGTCTGTGTGCAGTATGTCCTTAAATACAGTAGAGCGCTCCTGTCATATAAAGGATCTTTGACCAGTGTTTTTGTGCAGTATGTCTTTAAAAACAGCAGAGCGCTTCTGTCATATAAAGGATCTTTGACGAGTGTGTTTGTGTAGTATGCCCTTAAAAACAGCAGAGCGCTCCTGTCATTTAAAGGATCTTTGACAAGTGTGTTTGTGTAGTATGCCCTTAAAAACAGCAGAGCGCTCCCGTCATATAAAGGATCTTTGACCAGTGTTTTGTGTAGTATGTCTTCAAAAACAGCAGCACACTCTTGTCATATAAAGGATCTCTGACGAGTGTGTTTGTGCAGTATGTCTTTAAAAACAGCAGAGCGCTTCTGTCATACAAACGATCTTTGACCAGTGTTTTTGTGCAGTATGTCTTTAAAAACAGCAATGTACTCCTGTCATATAAAGGATCTTTGACCAGTGTTTTTGTGCAGTATGTCTTTAAAAACAGCAGAGTGCTCCTGTCATAAAGAAGATATTTGATTAGCATTTTTGCAAAAAAAAAAACTTTGTCTACTTAATTTGCCTCAAAGTTCGATCACGGAACAAACCATGAAGGGGAATTGTTCCACGTCACAGAATCCTCTGTGCGATGTTTTTGTGCATTCCACACAGCCGAGGCGCACAGGGCTGAGAAGAGCCTGCTTCTCATTCCAGCCGCGCATCGCAGCTCTCCGTCTGTGTCTATCAAGCCTCCACCTTTCCCCCTTCCCCCATCTTCCCACAGGCGGCCCGGCAGCGCTAACCCGCCGCCAAACAGGGAATCCAACTCCGGCACACATTAAGGTCGGTATCTGCACTAACCCCTCCTCGCCTTCCTGCGCATAAGCCATCCCCATTCCTTCCCTGCCATCTCAAAGTGTGTATAATTGATTCTTTAAGGACACATTATCTCGCTCACTCAACACCGCAACCCCACCCCTTCGCCCCCAACACAATCCATTATTCAAAGCTGTTTTACTAATGCTCGATTCAAACCGATTCTCGATTCAAAATCTATATTTTTTAATAACCACTTATAGGTTGTGGAGAGACGGAGCCGACAGACAGCGGTCCTACCCTAGATGGAGGCCAGGAGGCGGCAGCAATCCGAGTCCGGTGCGTAAACGGCACACCTGCTCTCAATCCCTGCATCTTCTGCTACAGTTTAAAAGGGGAGAAGGAGGAGCAATCGTGGCAGAAGTAGGAGAGGAACCGACAGACAACAACGACGAAGAGAGCAACCCGGAGAGAGATGAGTCACCGCGGAAGACGCAACCACCGAAAGGTGTGCCGAGACGAGCAGGAAAGGAGATCGTGCTAGAAATTGGCGCGATCGACCGGAACGAAAGTATGTTTATTAAAACAATAAACAAGAGTCAAACCTGCTACAATGTGTCTTGCATGGATGGTCCATGTAACCCGCACGACGACGGCTGGAGACCTGTCAGGTTTTAAAACATTCCTTCAACAAATCAACTCAAAATGACCACCGACCACGCAGTCTGATAGTTTATATATCAATGATGAAATATTAACATTGCAACACATGCCAATACGGCCTTTTTAGTTTACTATATGGCAATTTTAAATTTCCCGCGGAGTTTCTTGTTGAAAACGTCGTGGAATGATGATGCGTGTTTGTGACGTTATTGGGACATTTTAGCCCAGCACCACTTACGGCTAAAAGTCATCTCTTTTCATCGCATAATTACACAGTATTCTGGACTTCTGTGTTGCTGAATCTTTTGCCATTTGTTCAATGAATAATGGAGAAGTCAAAGTAGAAAGGTGGAGTTGGGAAGATTTAGCCTTTACCCACACAAACACACGGTGTTTCCTTTTTTAAAATTCCCGGAGGTGAAGCTTTACTATAGATCAGAGCGGACATGGATCCCGACTACATGTCAACCAGCAGGTTACGGTGAGAAAATTGTGGTAAAAAGTCGCCTCTTACCGGAGATCAGCGGAGCTTCTGTCCTGCTGAAGCTTCGTGACTTCCCTCAGAGACTGGCGTCAACACACCCCTCCGACTATCAGGTACTATTTAACTCACTAAAACACTAGCAACACAATAGAAAGATAAGGGATTTCCCAGAATTATCCTAGTAAATGTGTCTAAAAACATCTGATTCGCTCCCACTATTTATTTTACTTTATCCATCCATTTTCTACCGCTTATTCCCTTTTGGAGTCGCAGGGGGCGCTGGCGCCTATCTCAGCTACAATCGGGCGGAAGGCGGGGTACACCCTGGACAAGTCGCCAGCTTATCGCAGAGCCAACACAGATAGACAGACAACATTTTAAACAACGGTTTAGCTCGGTTGGTAGAGCGGCCGTGCCAGCAACTTGAGGGTTGCAGGTTCGATTCCCGCTTCCGCCATCTTAGTCACTGCCGTTGCGTCCTTGGGCAAGACACTTTACTCACCTGCTCCCAGTGCCACCCACACTGGTTTAAATGTAACTTAGTTTTTGGGTGTCACTATGTAAAGCGCTTTGAGTCACTAGAGAAAAAGCGCTATATAAATATAATTCACTTCACTTCACACTCACATACACACACTAGGGCCAATTTAGTGTTACCAATCAACTTATCCCCAGGTGCATGTCTTTGGAAGTGGGAGGAAGCCGGAGTACCCGGAGGGAACCCACGCATTCACGGGGGGAACATGCAAACTCCACACAGAAAGATCCCGAGCCTGGATTTGAACCCAGGACTGCAGGACCTTCGTATTGTGAGGCAGACGCACTAACCCCTCTTCCACCATGAAGCCAATTTTACTTAATTTTATTTATTTATTTTTTCTAGTTCTTCACTCTAAATTTCCTCATCCATGAATCTTTCATCCTTGCTCAAATTAATGGGGAAATTGTGGCTTTCTCGGTCCGAATAGCTCTAGCTACTGCTGGCCATGATTGTAAACAATGTTCAGATGTGAGGAGCTCCACAACCCGTGACGTCACGCGCACATCGTCTGCTACTTCCGGTACAGGCAAGGCTTTTTTATTAGCGACCAAAAGTTGCGAACTTTATCGTCGATGTTCTCTACTAAATCCTTTCAGCAAAACTATGTCAATATCGCGAAATGATCAAGTATGACACATAGAATGGACCTGCTATCCCTGTTTAAATAAGAAAATCTCATTTCAGTAGGCCTTTAAAAGAAAACTGTATCAATAGACTGCAAGTTGACGCCAGTAAACATCAAAACTTGAAATGTTCCACACAGAAAATAGAACATTATACACGCCCCCCAAAAAATACATCAACATTTTTTAGTACGACTTTGGTAAGCTACGAAGACGCTTGGATTGCTGTCTTAGATCCGCTTTGAACTGAACTCTCGCGGCTGTGTTGGAGCCACTATGGATTGGACTTTCACAGTATCATGTTAGACCCGCTCGACATCCATTGCTTTCGGTCCCCTAGAGAGGGGGGGGTTGCTCACATCTGAGGTCCTCTCCAAGGTTTCTCATAGTCAGCATTGTCACTGGCGTCCCACTGGATGTGAATTCTCCCTGCCCACTGAGTGTGAGTTTTCCTTGCCCTTTTGTGGGTTCTTCCGAGGATGTCGTAGTCGTAATGATTTGTACAGTCCTTTGAGACATTTGTGATTTAGGGCTATATAAATAAACATTGATTGATTGTCGGCGACAATTACGAAGCCACGCTGTTGTAACACGTGCTGAATGTGGCTTGGCATTGTCTTGCTGAAATAAGCAGGGGCGTCCATTAAAAAGACGGCGCTTAGATGGCAGCATATATTGTTCCAAAACCTGTATGGACCTTTCAGCTTTGATTGATGTCGGTTTTTGATACATCGAAGGTCACGGTCATTCAATATTGGTTTCCGGCCATGCCGCTTACGTGGAGTGATTTTTTCCTGATTCTCTGAACCATCCATCCATCCATCTTCTTCCGCTTATCCGAGGTCGGGTCGCGGGGGAAACAGCCTAAGCAGGGAAACCCAGTCTTCCCTCTCCCCAGCCACTTCGTCCAGTTCTTCCCGGGGGATCCTGTGGCGTTCCCAGGCCAGCCAGGAGACATAGTCTTCCCAACGTGTCCTGGGTCTTCCCCGTGGCCTCCTACCGGTTGGACGTGCCCTAAACACCTCCCTAGGGAGGCGTTCGGTTGGCATCCTGACCAGATGCCCGAACCACCTCATCTGGCTCCTCTCGATGTGAAGGAGCAGCGGCTTTACTTTGAGTTCCTCCCGGATGGCAGAGCTTCTCACCCTATCTCTAAGGGAGAGACCCAAACTCATTTTGGCCGCTTGTACCTGTGATCTTATCCTTTCGGTCATGACCCAAAGCTCATGACCATAGGTGAGGATGGGAACGTAGATCGAGCGGTAAATTGAGAGCTTTGCCTTCCGGCTCAGCTCCTTCTTCACCACAACAGATCGGTACAACGTCCGCATTACTGAAGACGCCTGTCGATCTCACGGTCCACTCTTCCCCCACTCGTGAACAAGACTCCTAGGTACTTGAACTCCTCCACTTGGGGCAGGGTCTCCTCCCCAACCCGGAGATGGCACTCCACCCTTTTCCGGGCGAGAACCACAGACTCGGACTTGGAGGTGCTGATTCTCATTCCGGATATTATGGACCTTGGATGTTAAAATCCCTAAATTTTTTGCAATTGCACTTTGAGAAACGTTGTTCTTAAACCGTTTGACTATTTGCTCACGCAGTTGTGGACAAAGGGGTGTACCTCGCCCCATCCTTTCTTGTGAAAGACTGACCATTTTTTTGGGGAAGCTGTTTTTATACCCAATCATGGCACCCACCTGTTCCCAATCAGCCTGCACACCTGTGGGATGTTCCACATAAGTGTTTGATGAGCATTCCTCCGGTGGCCATGGATGAAGTGCTGGCTGTACAGAGCCGGGACCCAGGGGTGGACCACTCACCTGTGCATCGGTTGGGGACATCTCTGCGCTGCTGACCCTTCTCCGCTTGGGATGGTCTCCTGTTGGCTCCACTATGGACCGGACTCTCGCTACTATATTGGACCCACTATGGACTGGACTCCCACTGTTATGTTGGATCCACTATGGACTTCACTTTCACATCCATTGCTTTCGGTCTCCCCTAGAGGGCTGGGGGTTACCCACATATGCGGTCCTCTCCAAGGTTTCTCATAGTCATTGTCATCGACGTCCCACTTGGGTGAGTTTTTCCTTGCCCTTATGTGGGCTCTGTACCGCGGATGTCGTTGTGGCTTGTGCAGCCCTTTGAGACATTTGTGATTTAGGGCTATATAAATAAATTATTCATTGATTGATAGACCGCAGATCTTGACTAATTCAGCATTAATTTTTGACTGGGCCCTTTTGTAAAAACTCTGTTTCCATATGAGTTGCAAACTATTTGAAATGTGGACTCGTCAGACCACAGAACACTTTTCCGCTTTGCATCAGTCCATCTTAGATGATCTCGGGCCCAGAGAAGCCGGCGGCGTTTCTGGATGTTGTTGATAAATGGCTTTCGCCTTGCGTAGTAGAGCTTTAACTTGCACTTGCAGATGTAGCGACAAACTGTATTTAGTGACAGTGGTTTTCTGAAGTGTTCCTGAGCTCATGTGGTGATATCATTTAGAGATTGATGTCAGTTTTTGATACAGTGCCGTCTGAGGGATCGAAGGTCACGCTCATTCAATGTTGGTTTCCGGCCATGCCGCTTACGTGGAGTGATTTCTCCAGATTCTCTGAACCTTTTGATGATATTATGGACCGTAGATGTTGAAATCCCTAAATGTCTTGCAATTGCACTTTGAGAAACGTTGTTTTTAAACTGTTTGACTATTTGCTCACGCAGTTGTGGACAAAGGGGTGTACCTCGCCCCATCCTTTCTTGTGAAAGACTGAGCATTTTTTGGGGAAGCTGTTTTTATACCCAATCATGGCACCCACCTGTTCCCAATTAGCCTGCACACCTGTGGGATGTTCCACATAAGTGTTTGATGAGCATTCCTCAACTTTATCAGGATTTATTGCCACCTTTCCCAACTTCTTTGCCACAAATTCTAAAGTTAATGATTATTTGCAAAAAAAAAAAAATGTTTATCAGTTTGAACATCAAATATGTTGTATTTGTAGCATATTCAACTGAATATGGGTTGAAAATGTTTTGCAAATCATTGTATTCTGTTTATATTTACATCTAACACAACTGCCCAACTAAAAAAAAAAATTCATTATATGACTATTTTAATTAGCCGTATAATCCGGTGCGTCCTTTGTATGAAGATAGACCTTACGGGCCGAGAAACACCGTTAATTATTTTACTGTAAGTGGTTTGACGGCAGAAATGTAATTGCTCCACCATGTTAATCATGGCCATTTCATAATAACTTTGTTCGTCTAATTAAATATCCATTAAACAAGTGTGAGGCTTTGGCTTTTGGCCAGCATCTCATCATTTGGACGGCGAGTCCTTTTCGCTCCAATCACATTATTATTCCCCGTTTTCCTCCATGATGGCGTAACCCCTTGGTGCCGTTTCTGGCGAGTGAGAGGAGAGGAATGGTGTGCGTTGCAAAAGAAACACACTTTGCGGCCAATCTGTCGAAGAAACCCGGGTTTAAGAGCTGAGAGCTATTTTCATAAATGTCAAGCAGCTTGTGTGTCGGATGTTTTCATTGACAGACGTTGACTATTCTTGCCAGCAAACTCAACTTGGACGGCATGTTCCGGTAACCATCCCTCGATATTGTATCATCTTTGTCTGATGAAATATTACACACACACACACACACACAAAAAAAAAAAAAAAACGACACCAAAGTCTATGTGTAGTTTGAAGAAGAGAGCGGGATACACCAGAGAGGGGAATAAAAAAAAGCCTGCTTGGCCTGAGAGGGTTGTTTTCATTAGGCATGCCTTCATTACTCAGCAAATACTTAATTGGCCATTGTCTTTCAATTGAACAGTAATAGCAAATGGATTGATGAATTCTCCGGAGGGAGGACGATGGGAAACGTCCAGTTGAATCGTTATTGAGCTCCGAGCTAATAGATGAGATGGAATATTTAAGAACAGAGGAGGAAACAAGGTGGAAGTCAAAGAGTGGATTGTGTAGGGGAGAAATGTAGGTAGAAGACAACTCTGAGATACACGTATATATACATATGTATACATACACATACATATTTTATATATATATATATATCTATATATATATATATAT
>NC_084612.1:72533427-72535927 GCF_033978795.1 Nerophis ophidion
CCTCTCTCCCTCTCTCCCTCTCCCTCTCGTCCTCATAGTTTCACGTTCCTTCTCTTTTTTTGCATCATCCTCTGCAGCCACGCTTCCGGCTGTAGGCTAGATATTAATATAAGCCATGGCAATGTTTCCTTTCTGCTGCGGAGTAAAAAAAAAGACGGCCATGATCTCACGATGGCGCGAGTTAGAAGAGACAAAATAGGCCAGGCGTGTTCAAAGTGTGGCCCGAGAGCTATCTTTTGGACGAGAGCTATCTTTTGGACGAGTTCGCTCACTGCAGGCGTTGCGGAAGGAAAATTAACTTCGGTTTTAATGCCTTAAACCGGAAGTAAAACTGTCCATACCGTTTCTGTTCGAAAGGATTCAAGCAACGTGGACCTCGACTTACACAAGTTGAAAAACTTATTCGATGTATATACTTTGATGATTAACTTGTGTGATGACTGTATTATGCAGATAGTATACATTTGTACCATGAATTGATTAAAGTGGACCCCGACTTAAACAAGTTGAAAAACGTATTCAGGTGTTACCATTTAGTGGTCAATTGTAAGGAATATGTACTGTACTGTGCAATCTACTAATAAAAGTTTCAATCAATCAAAAACGGTTGTGAGTTTTACAATATAACTAAAACAATTCATACTTACTAAACAGTCCCATGTGTGATGTCTGTAGGAGTGTTTTCATGCATATTACGGCCATGATCTCACGATGGTGCGAGTTAGAAGAGACACAATAGGCCAGACGTGTACAAAGTGTGGCCCGAGAGCTATCTTTTGGACGAGAGCTATCTTTTGGACGAGTTCGCTCACTGCAGGCGTTGCGGGAGGAAAATTAACTTCGGTTTTAATGCCTTAAACCGGAGGTAAAACTGTCCATACCATTTCTGCTCAAAAGAATTCAAGCAACGTGGACCCCGACTTAAACAAGTTGAAAAACTTATTCGATGTGTATACTTTGATGATTAACTTGTGTGATGACTGTATTATGCTGATAATATACATTTGTACCAGGAATTGATTAACGTGGACCCCGACTTAAACAAGTTGAAAAACGTATTCAGGTGTTACCATTCAGTGGTCAATTGTAAGGAATATGTACTGTACTGTGCAATCTACTAATAAAAGTTTCAATCAATCAATCAAAAATGGTTGTGAGTTTTACAATATAACTAAAACAATTCATACTTACTAAACAGTCCCATGTGTGATGTCTGTAGGAGTGTTTTCATGCATATTACGGCCATGATCTCACGATGGTGCGAGTTAGAAGAGACACAATAGGCCAGGCGTGTTCAAAGTGTGGCCCGAGAGCTATCTTTTGGACGAGAGCTATCTTTTGGACGAGTTCGCTCACTGCAGGCGTTGCGGAAGGAAAATTAACTTCGGTTTTAATGCCTTAAACCGGAGGTAAAACTGTCCATACCGTTTCTGCTCAAAAGAATTCAAGCAACGTGGACCCCGACTTAAACAAGTTGAAAAACTTATTCGATGTGTATACTTTGATGATTAACTTGTGTGATGACTGTATTATGCTGATAGTATACATTTGTACCAGGAATTGATTAACGTGGACCCCGACTTAAACAAGTTGAAAAACGTATTCAGGTGTTACCATTTAGTGGTCAATTGTAAGGAATATGTACTGTACTGTGCAATCTACTAATAAAAGTTTCAATCAATCAATCAAAAATGGTTGTGAGTTTTACAATATAACTAAAACAATTCATACTTACTAAACAGTCCCATGTGTGATGTCTGTAGGAGTGTTTTCATGCATATTACGGCCATGATCTCACGATGGTGCGAGTTAGAAGAGACACAATAGGCCAGACGTGTTCAAAGTGTGGCCCGAGAGCTATCTTTTGGACGAGAGCTATCTTTTGGACGAGTTCGCTCACTGCAGGCGTTGCGGGAGGAAAATTAACTTCGGTTTTAATGCCTTAAACCGGAGGTAAAACTGTCCATACCGTTTCTGCTCAAAAGAATTCAAGCAACGTGGACCCCGACTTAAACAAGTTGAAAAACTTATTCGATGTGTATACTTTGATGATTAACTTGTGTGATGACTGTATTATGCTGATAGTATACATTTGTACCAGGAATTGATTAACGTGGACCCCGACTTAAACAAGTTGAAAAACGTATTCAGGTGTTACCATTTAGTGGTCAATTGTAAGGAATATGTACTGTACTGTGCAATCTACTAATAAAAGTTTCAATCAATCAATCAAAAATGGTTGTGAGTTTTACAATATAACTAAAACAATTCACACTTACTAAACAGTCCCATGTGTGATGTCTGTAGGAGTGTTTTCATGCATATTACGGCCATGATCTCACGATGGTGTGAGTTAGAAGAGACACAATAGGCCAGGCGTGTTCAAAGTGTGGCCCGAGAGCTATCTTTTGGATGAGAGCTATCTTTTGGACGAGTTCGCTCACTGCAGGCGTTGCGGGTGGAAAATTAACTTCGGTTTTAATGCCTTAAACCGGAAGTA
>NC_084612.1:72543427-72545927 GCF_033978795.1 Nerophis ophidion
AAAGGCCGACTGCACATTTCCTATCTTCACAATAAAAGCCCTGCTTCATGCTGCCTGCGCTAACTAAATACAGAGTCCCGGAAAACTGGCGTGCACAAGCGATCCCTCAGAAAGCTTTCCGAGACTCTTATTTTGTCAGCGCAGGCAGCATGAAGCAGGGCTTTTATTGTGAAGATAGGAAATGTGCAGTCGGCCTTTAGAGTTTTGACGGAAGGGACGGGGCGAAAGTCTGTTGAAATAAAAAGTGTTTCTCGCCTTCCTCTCGGTCATTTTTTCATAATAACGAACTGGCAGCAGCCAGCGTCATCTCACAAGACCCTCGGGTGCCGTGAATGTCAATCAAGCAAGCTACGGAATTTGCCGCCAATGTTTTTCTTGTAAAGTGTATGGAAGCTGGATGAATTAGATGCCAAAAACCAACCACTTTCATGTGGTATTGTACAGAAAAGACAACTTTTTTTCTCCTCCATTTGAAAATGTGGGCGTTATCATCATTACTGTCTGATTCCAATCAATGCAAGTCATCAGAATCAGGTAATACACCAACTTATATTCTTGTCTTCGTGAAAGAAAGACATCTATATGTGTTACACATGCTTGTATTATCATTAAACACATTTATCTTGTTTACAAAAATGTCTCTTTCATAAATAAATAGATATAAATGATATATATAAATGAGGTAGATCCCCTCGAGTCGGTCAATTGAAAAGTAGCTCGCCTGCAGAAAAAGTTTGGGCAGTCCTGGTCTAAAGGTTGGCAAGTATGCTAATTTGAGATATTTAATTTTACTTAGATATCAGTTCTGGCAATGTGAAAATGATCAGCTCTGACACACGCAGACATCACCGAGCTGCGGTTCAACGTTCAATCTTTCATAGGAGCGTTGCTTAACCTTTAAAAGACAGCCAAGTGTCACACAAAACCCAGCAGATGCGTACATGCTTTGTATCTCAACCAAAGCCCGCCTGACACAACCGTGAAGCACAACCGCTTTGCAGCGATCTTCCCAGACCGTCAAGCAGCCTCAATGAGCGTCATGGTCATGATGTTCCCATGTTTTAATCATCAACGCCGACCTTGCATTACGCAGCGGGGACACCCTTCGCCGGCCCCAGCTGGCCAAATAACGATCGGGCGTGTCTGACTCACCACTTTGAAGTCTTCCGCGCTGCACTCCAAGCCGCGGTACAAGCAGGAGAGCAGCATGTCCTTGATGTCGTGGCCCGTCCGGTCGTAGAATTCGCGCATGTTGAAGGGGCGGGGCTTGTAGTTGTCGAAGTCGGCCCGCTCCTTCAGCACCTGGAGTACGTTTTCCTCCACCATGTGTGTGTCCCGGATCTCATACCTGGATAAAAGACTCCGGCGTTAGTCGCAAGCCAATTATAACACACAGACAAAGCACGTACAAGCGGAAACAGTGTGGAGGCAGATGAGGGAGAAAAGACTAATTTTGGCTGAAAACTAACGAAGGTGAAGCAAAAAGTACTAAAAGTGCCGCTCTGCAAGCAGTGCTTTCAAACATTACTGGCTTGGATCGGTCGAAGGCATAGATGTGTGTGTTCAAATTGAAGGAAACGGCAGGATGTCTTCTTCTACCTAGCCTAGGTAATGTTTGCTGTGGTCTGGAACAACATGGCAGCCAATATTACATACAGTTGATGTGTCATGAGACATGCAATTATGATTTAAATACACAAAGGACATTTATAAAAAGGCATTTAATGAGCTCAAATACACCTAAAAACCAGGCAAAATTATGCAGTATGTAAAAAGAGCAGGGGTCGGGAACCTTTTTGGCTGAGAGAGCCATACAAGCCGAATATTTTTTAAAGTATTTCCGTGAGAGCCATATAATGTTTGTTTTTTTAACACTGAATACCACTATATGCGTGCATTTTTAGAAAAGACCATCATTTTTAGAGTATAATAAGTCTCTTATTCTTTTTAATAACATTGTTATTCTGAGTCTAACTAAAAATAAATAAAATACTTCTTACCATTAATGCGACTTCTTGAACAGGTGCGGTAGAAAACGTAGAAACCAAATGGATGGATTAAAATGCATGAGAATGTTTTATATTTTGAACTTTATTTTTGACACTGAGATTACCAGCAGAATTATTCATTACTTATCGTGTTAAGCAATGTCAGCTCAGATTTACCTGAGAGCCAGGTACAATCATCAAAAGAGCCACATCTGGCTCTGGAACCATAGGTTCCCTACCACTGACATAGAGCTAGCCTAAATAGCATGTTAGCATGCTCACAGTGGAGGCACGAAACAAAACTAGCACTTTGACTTAAACTACGGGCAAGAAAACAAGACACACTAACTGTGGTATTAATAAACAAAAACTTACTGGCGGTGACGTGAACAGGGCAACATGGACTAAGAAATTGCATGAAACAAGCAGCGTGAACAGAGTGACGACACCAGAACGACCAACAGAAAATGATAGGCTTAAATAGTGACATGATTGACGACAGGTGCGTGAGT